>NC_079170.1:81225787-81365787 GCF_947568905.1 Ostrea edulis
AATGGACACGATTAATACAATCCCACACTTAAATGATTGACATGTGTACTTTGTAGGTGTATGTTAATAGACACGATTAATACAATCCCACACTTAAATGATTGACATGGGCACTTTGTACGTGTATGTTAATAGACACGATTTGTACAATCCCACACTTAAATGATTGACATGGGCACTTTGTACGTGTATGTTAATAGTCACGATTGATACAATCCCACACTTAAATGATTGACATGTGTACTTTGTACGTGTATGTTAATAGACACGATTTGTACAATCCCACACTTAAATGATTGACATGTGTACTTTGTACGTGTATGTTAATAGACACGATTTGTACAATCCCACACTTAAATGATTGACATGTGTACTTTCAGACAATTTTGACAAACTTCCTAACTCAAGAAATCGTCAGTTGAGAATTCAAGGAACGTTTGACTTCACAGATATGACTTGGAAAGATGACAACGGAAACACTCTCACGTTTACACAGTTTGTAACAGAAGAATACACTCCTATAGGTGACCACGCTCTGTACATCACAAGTAGAGGAAATATTACAATGGGTCACAGATATGGAGTTGTGCATGCATTCATAACTGTTTGTATCGTTTGAAAATTAATATTCACTTTTCTAACATTGTTTATCAACCTTTTTCTTACTGATTATCAGATGTGTTATATTCTATTGCCAAATCGGTGAGGATATAATATCCGTTTCACATGAATCTGCTGCTTAGTAACATGCAATTATGGGAGATAGTAGTGAGTTGTGTCCCCTTTTCCCTCCAGGTGGCGGAACTTGTCCCGATCCAAAACATCTAGTTTACAATGGTTGCGAGAAAACGTCGATGAAATTAACAATATTTTCCTTCGCTAATATTTTCAATCGGTACAGTGGATTTTGCGAGAGAAATTATTAGGAACAACTCCAATTGAAGAAATGCGATAATCAATGTTCAAATCCATAATCATATTTTTCAGCAGTGCAGCAGCGTCATCTGTGTTTTTTTTTAATGAAACCTCCTTTAAAACAGAATTGTAGAAGGATTGTGAGCACTCTAGTGATCCAAATATCTGGCGCTTTAAAATCCAGGATTTGATTTATGCCGGGTCCATTTTCTTATTTAACTCAAAGTCCTGGGACCAGTTTCACAAAACTATCTTACGACTAAGATCTGTCTTAAAACCAAAATTTGTCACAAGATCCATCATAGCTGCTTCACAAAACTGTCATATCTTAAGATCTTAAGATCTGAAGGCATCCAGATACTTGCCTTAAGTCTATACTGACATACATGTATGTTGTGCTAAGAGATAGGTACGTGTAGCTTATCCGGAGGGAACGTGGTTTCAGGGACAGAAACAATATAATAGACAGTAGACTATATGGAGGAAGTGGACATCATTGAAAAGCTTCGTATATCGCGACATGTGATCTTTATGATGAACTAGATATTCATGGAACATCTCACAGCTAACTTTTTTTTTCATTTCTTCCCGGACTGTATATAATCTGTTGAATTTACAGCATTGACTCTAGAAGTGACATCTCCCCAAGTTTCCTTCATAGCATTGGAATTGTGGTTTTGTTTTGAAAAAAAATATCTTTCCTTTCTCCACCTCGTCAAACAATACTGATATTTCAGCAGCTGAAACGTTTGGACATCGTTTCATAGACATCTTAAACCTTTTGACACTGATTTGTCCACTATATGGTCACAATGAAACGCATTTGAATGCCATTCATATACATGTATTCCTTGTAGACACAAAAGCAGTGTTGGGTAAATCTATTTCTTCATGTTTTTATCCTTTTGTTAGTTTTCGTACTATTTCATTTCATTCAATTATTGTTTTTCACATAGGAATACTTTTGCACCCAATATACATATATAGTCAAACACGCGCACGTGTTTCGTTCGATTAATACGACGTTCGTATTACCTGTGTCTTTGGTTTCCCCTACCCAACAAAGCCCTCGATTACAGAATACCTGTTTGCATTCAGTATGAAAGGTGAAGATAATGAACAGTGGTCAATCTCATAACTCCTATAAGCAATACAAAATAGATAGTATATTATTTTGTTGAATAAAACAAGTGCGCCGTTGCTAACTTGTAACAAACGCATCAATCCTATTGTCCTTTTTCTTTATATTTCAAATTAGTTAAACAAATATTTTATTTTCGGAGGAGAGGAATGAGGGAGAGAATAAAAATATATTTATAGTTTTGATATAGTGTTTCTATAAAAATATCATTCAATGTTTTCATTTTCGTATCACAATTTCTGTAATCATATAATACAAAAACTGAGTGTAACTTTTGAAATACAAATTAAGTAAGGTCACATAATTCGATAAAAGAAGTACAATGTATCAAATTTTATGAATATATTGAATAATTACAAATGCCAAAAATCGTAATATTTCAACTTTCTACTTATATTTTTATATACTTTAATCTTTCATATATACATGTAATATTTAAATTCATCCATGTAGTTAAAAGATGATAAAAGAAACACGGTATTTTACAACGTAACGAGTATAACAATGTCCTAAGACCTATCTTAAGGTTTCTAAAGTTAGGATAGTTTCGTGAAACGGTACTGTCGTATCTTATGATTGTTATAGCTCAGATCTTCAGACACTCTTATGATCTATATTATGACAGATCTTAAGATAGTCTTGTGAAACCCGTCCCAGGTAAATTCATTGTTTCACGAGTGTTTACAATGATTACCGATTGGATCAGGACACATAGCGCCACCACAATAGGAACGATAACCCACTGCTATACACCATTCCTATTTGATTTTGACGATACATGTGCAGCTTTTGGACATAAGGTCTTCCTACAGTGTGCAGCAATTCTGATGGTCATAAATCGTGCTTCTTTATTCCCAAACCAAGATTTCTATTTTGATTAAGCCTAATTCATTCAAAAGCTTCTATATAAGAACAATAAATAAGCTGCTGTGACCTTCAAACGGACATTTAGATCAACGATCAAGTTTTACTTATTAACAATAATTATTTTCGGTACTGATGAAGAATTAACTATCAGCAATATTCACCTTCATCAGTTATTGATTTGATACATCCTAGTGTACTCAAAATGAAGGCCATCAAAGAGACTTCAAAGATTACTTCATATTTGGATGTTTTACTAACTAAAGCATGAAAGTTAGCAATAAATAATCAAATCCACTTTATGGCAAATGAGATGATTTCCTTTTCTCCATCTTTAATTTTCCATATCTACATGTATATAGCAACATTCCAACATTATCTGCATTCGGTATTTATGCAGATCAACTAATTCGACACGCGGAAGCATGTTCTGTCTGTGGTCATTTTTTTATAAATCAAGCGAGGTTCATAAATATTTTGACGTTAAAGAGGCTTCGGCAGCAATTTATAAAATCAGAATTTCGCAAATTCCAAGGTCAATAAAATTATTCTACTTGCAAACACAGCTTGTTGTTAGGTTGGGTCCTGACTGACGTGTACCATACCAAACATTATGCTGAATTTAACTACGGTTTACCTCGCTTACTTCATTAAGATAGGCACCAAGACAGATACCAACGGTTACTGTGTTAAATAAACATATTCATCATAACAATATTGATTTCAGGCATTATGCAGTCATGGATATGCTTGTCGATATGAATATTATTCCATCAATATGGGAAACGAGACCAGTGGGTATCCGGGTTAGAATAAATCCACAGTATCCCTCGTTTGTTGTAAGAGGTGACTAAATGGGGCGGTCCTTCGGGTGAGACCGCAAAAACCGAGGTCCCGTGTCACAGCAGGTGAGGCACGATAAAGATCCCTCCCTGCTCAAAGGCGGCAAGCGCCGAGGATAGGCCTAAATTTTGCAACCCTTCACCAGCACTGGTGACGTCTCCATATGAAAACTTCATACGAGTGCGACGTTAATCAATATACAACCAACCAATCATGAATATGGGATATATCTCCATTGCAAAAGGTGAACACGAACTCCTACATTTACATGTACCAGAGGTGATATCAGATGCATGTACCTAGGTGAAGAAAGCATCCCAATTTAAGTAAGGAAAGGGGCACACTTTATGCCCATGGGAACTTCGGAAAGACACATGTAAAAATCTGATCTTCAAAAAATGCATAAATGATTAACTCTACCACCTTTTAATACTAACTTGTGGGTATATGTTGGAAAAAAATCAGAATGAATTTCATCGAAGTATTGTTTTTGGATGACTACTGACGAGGCAGGTGTACCTTATTAAATTTTTGTGAGGAAAGAATGTATCAAGTTTGTAAAGTTGTACTTTTAATAATGATGTTTTTGAAAAAAAGTTTGAGAGTCGCAATTTTGATAGAAAGTTCTTTGAAAATATTTCACTTACAAAATCGTTTCAATATCCCGTAGTACAATACCGTGAAAGCTTCTTCTTGACAACAGCTAATATTGTCGTCCACGGCAATGTTAAAGTTGCCCAAACTGTATAAAGTTAGTAATAATGACACTTCCGAATCACGTTATTATGTCACTAAAAGCAATGTCGCTACATACATATTCATTAGTTAGATGAAAGTAAAAATCTTAATTTTAAAGCTTTATGATCCGATGTTCATGTTTTATTTTTGTACATAATTACTTTCAAGCAGATTAATTAGTGTTTAAAGTTATTAACTTTCCCTTAATTACATGCTTGAAAGCATTTGCATGTAAAAGAAAACAGTGAGAAAATTATTCCGAAAGTGAATATAGTGTGGTATGCATAAATCATCCGGAACACCTCGGGTCTTTCAACGAAAACACGACTTTTTTCGGTGAAAGACCCGAGATGTTCCGGATCGCGCATAAATCATACGTCTGTTAGGTGTCTATAAATAGCCCCACGCGCGTCACGGGTATCCCAACATGATGTGCATGCATTAAGAGTCAAAATCAGTAAGCATCAAGCATTTTGTGAAAAATGTGGAAAGTGGCATAAAAATAGATTTTGCTAAAACTCATATTAAATGTCAGATAAAAAAATGAACCAAATATTCATTTTTCATATTGTTACCATGGAAACCACGTGCCTTTTAGAGAGCATGTTATGCATCTAAGTATAACACTATAATTTCTCTTTATGCAAACACATGTTTAGTACTGGTTATCATGAAACACTTTTGATTGGATGTTTTATTCAAACATACACTAATTTATGTTAATTAACATGAATAATTGAAATTCATTTCACCCCTTAATAATTTTACTAGTTTTCTGGGGCTAATTTTGCTTTCAAAGAGCAGTAAATTTAATAGAATTTTTTTTTTAATCTACAACCATGTCGAGGTGCACTAATTTATTTTACATATATGGCATTTGTTCTACATTTATCTAGAAAAAAATCCGTTGGCAAGTTACACGTTCATACATAAAAAAAAAACCAGTTTATTCCCGTTTTTATTGTCAAATTACCTACCTTGAAAACTCTTTCGATTCAGGGCGTTAAAACGGTATTGTTTGCATGATCTCAAAATTCAAAGGTTCCTTCATATATTTGCATTTTTTTTTTTTTTTTGGTTTTTTTTGGTTTTATTACGGTGAATGGCAAGTGTTACAGGTTATTTATATTCAGATATATTTTTTCACAATTGATAAATTCATTCAATATAAGTTTAGAATTGTATCAACTTTTAAACTCAGACGCAACTGCCTACTTTTAAGGCTGAAAGAGCGTAAAACAACAAATTACTAAGAGGTATATGATATTTTTATTTCTTGTAAACTGTTGTAACAAACTACACAAGTTTACACAGATATGAGACCACCAATGATTTGAAAATTTGAACTGCACACCTGATTGACACTTGAAATGGCCGAGTGCCGGTTGTTAGTAAACACCGATTTGAAATTAAATAATTCTGGTTCAAACAGGTGAAATAATGTATGACATGTCCTACAGCCTCATGAATACGTACGTGTGATGATTAAAAGCGGTTTTACAAGTTGAGAAAAATTGTCGAAATTCGGACCATGTACAACTTTAATATAGGCATAGGATTTCCCTTTCTATTGTCACATGATCGTATTAGTCGCGTGACTCAATATATATATATATATATATATATATATATATATATAGGCAAATACATTACAAAGTCCTTGTAAAGAATTGTTTGGGTGTAAGTAAAAGATAAAGTAGTAAGACAAATAAGGCATTGTTAAATTGACATGACAATGCTTGGGAATCTCATTCTAAACATTTCTAGCATCGTTTATATTTGACCAAAGTGTCCATCATCGTTATATTAGAGGGCATTTTTCGTTAAAAAAAATGATCGATTATAACAGCACAGCTTTAAGCTAAGCGGGTTATGTAATTCTTTTTCTGCAATGATTGCTTCGTTCATCACCCAATGAAACATGAAACAACAAAGAAAGAAACTTTATGGTTTATAAATATCTATATTCTTATATATTGTTTTAAAATATAAACTAGATTAAAGTACTAAAATATCATATGGTTGACCCATTCGTTACGTTAAACGGAACAGCCACTGCACCCTTTGACCTTGATGACGCTCCATTATTGGTCATGATAACACAGACAGGGGGTTCTAAACAAGAGGCCCACAGGTCTTATAGGTCACCTGGATACTAGTGAAAAGGTATCACTACTTCCATGGGCTATGAAATCTAGAAAAAAAAAATCCTGTTCTGAATATCTAAGCTAAATTCTAATGTTCAGCAATATTATAAACAAGATGTGTTCTTAAAACTTCACTGCCCTCAAAAGTGCATTCACTGATGAAAGGCTTTACATAATATAATAGGTGTATTAACATTAAAACACCAAAAGATATGACTAATTTGGACTCATCCTAAAGTCATAACCCTGTGTTATGAAATTCACCATTTTTCTACATCCTTTTCTGCTATTCATAAGTATGCATTTAGATTGTATACAGTATCAACAAACTTACACATACATACTATATAGTAAGTCTGGCCCCACCCTGGGGTCAACACCCTTACTCTGAAGAAAATCAAATTTACAATTTTGGTAAAAGACTACCTGCTCTATCCATTTAGCACAATATACCAAGTTTGGCCCCGACCTGGGGTCAGAACCCCTACCCTGTGGATCATGAAAGAAGTAGGTACAGTTTCTAAAGTCATTTGGCCCAAAATATGGATGATTTCACTTGGAGCTCAAACCCTGGCATTCAATTAAGGAATAGATTAGCAAACCTAAAATCCGCTCAGTTTGATCAGCAAAATGATTTGTGTCATATGACAAGAGCTAGAAGTTGGCATAAAATTGCAAAAATTCCATTTTCAAAGAAAATATACACAAATTCAGGTGGTTTTCCTTTCAGAAAACATACAGTGCAAGCGTCGAGCCAATTCATATTCAAGTATGTTTTTCATCTTAAAATAATTCACAATATATATCATTTTCATTTTGTTCGACAAATGCGCACATCTTTTCGTGAGCAATAATTTTTATGACATTTGACAGTTTTGAGGCTTATTTTGAAAAAAGGCGGGAAATTTCTTATTCATGACGTCATAATGCTATCCAATTAGGAATATCGTTCTGATTTTGTTGACATAGTATACCAAACTCCCCGTCGAGGCCTCATTACGTATTTGCCCTAATGTAAATTGTTGTATTCTTTATAGGAGTTATGAGATTGTTCACTGTTAGTTACGTATATATTTTCACCTTTTTATTCATTTGACTGCAAGCATGATATCATAATGGATGTTCTACATGCACCTATCCCATCTGTGACTACGCCAAGCGAAAATTGTCATTAACTGCATCATCTGATACGCATCGTTAATTTTATTTCTTTAACGCTTACATGATTGGGGGAACTAGCTGTTTGATCAGTAAATATGTGTAATAATGCCACTCGTACTATACCAGTTTCAATTTTATTCTTTGTTTTTCTTACCAAGTTTTGCCAATGTACTTTCCATATATCGCGCAATGCAGACAATAGCAAACGGTGTATCATTTTAGTTGTCAGATTCATTATCCCATCATTGTGATGTGATGGCAATTCTCACGTAAAGGTCATTACGACATCGGGGTATTCTGTCGTATAGACACTTGTAAAATGACGCAGGTAATATGTAACACTTTTGTAATGCGATAAGGTATGGGACTTATGGAATTTATGATAAAATAGTAAGTTTTAGGGTCGTATTACACATCTTTTTGTGAGCAAACGAACTCTGGTGGAAGTTTGATAGTATACCTGGCATATATTTTACTTTCTTAAAACGCTAATTAAGGTTAATTCCAGACATATTTTATAGAGAAAAAAAAATTTCGGGCCTTTTTATGTATACAATTGTACCTTGTACATTTAATAACTGACCATTTCGACCCCACCCTCATACCAAAACCCCTACCCCTGGGATCATCAAATTTACAATTTTGGTAAATGACTATCTGCTCTTTCTAAATATCTATTTAGTGTCAATATAGTATCAACCACACTAAAGAAGATGTTATTTAAGTGTTTTACACATAAACACTATATACCAAGTTTAGCCCCGACCTGGGGTCAGAACCCCTACCCCGGGGATCATGAAATTTACAATTTTGGTAAAGGCCTTCCTGCTCTCCATCACCATGCATTTAGTTTTTCTTACACGTGTGCAGTTCTTGAGATGAAGATTTTTGAAAATTGGTCAATTTTGGGCAGTTTTTGTCCCGCCCCTAAGGCCCCAGGGGTGCAGGAATCCTGAAATTTACAATTTACGACGACGGACGACAATCAATATTTTGTCACCTGAGTTTACTCAGGTTTACTCAGGTGACCTAAAAACCGGATCGAACAAGTTTGCAACAAACATACATTCATCGTCGCAGATGAAAGCAATGTCAATTTCAAGAGAAATATCAAAGGTTGCATATGAAACTAATAAAATTATAGATTTCAATACCAACTGGAAGAAATGGTCCTTTATTATCTCTCTCTCTCTCTCTTTCTCTCTCTCTCTCTCTCTCTCTCTCTCTCTCTCTCTCTCTCTCTCTGTGAAAACGACACAAAGTATATACATAGGCCAAGATGATTATGTGATATTGTGATATTAGATATGTTATTATGTACTTTCCCATACAAAGTCTATAACCTATAAATATCAAAGATCTATATATGTTTACCATATATTTATGCTTAACATCAATAATAAATAATTAATATGTATTGTCATGATATATTCACATACATGTATAATAGTGTATATATTCATATGGATGATAAATGTTGTAACACCAGGAAAAAAAAGGTTCAGTGATTGTAAATATATACCGTATCCCGGGTAATTTCAGTGGCTGTCCATTTTCTGCGGAATTTTGTGGATAGGAAAATTCCGCAAAAATTACGATAGCGAAATATATATTGTTAGTCCCCGAGGGTCTCTACAGCCCAGTAGCTAAGTACTTCGTTACTAGCTTGAAAATACGGATGTATATTTAATTGCTGTTATAAAATTTAGAAATTCATTTCAAAATTAAGGATTATCTCCCTCATGCATAGCTCTTATCCTTGGACGAATTTGGCTCCACTTGTTTGGCACGCTGTTTTTGGCTATATTTAGATCAAAAATTCATAGTTATTTCGGATTTCAAACATTTCGGTTGAGCATCACTGAAGAGACATTATTTGTCGAAATGCGCATCTGGTGCATCAAAATTGGTACCGTATAAGTTTTACATACATACATGTACATAAGTACACATAGATATAATTCTACCGCAGAAATTGGAAACGCATATACTATACTTTGCTATCATTTACGGATCAAATCGCAAAAATTTCGAACCGCAGAAAATACCCGTTATACGATATTACCGTTCAAATAAAAATAGGTAGTGTCGTAAAGATACTCTCATGCTCTCATTCATAATGTGAAGTTAAAAACTCATACATATACTTCTCGTGGTTCCCATACAATTCATTAATGCATTCCTATTTTCGGACATTGATTTTTAAATGCGTTTCATTCAAGCTTGCCATTAAGTAAAACTACGTTTGAATAGAGTGATTTTTCTTTATTCAAATAAATACAAAGGTCTAATACTTATCACAAAAAGGCAAAATTCAATATGCACTATTTTTATACTAGAAACTCGCCTGGGTTTGAAATTCCAGATAAAGATTGAAATTACGAACAAATTTCACTGTTGTGTTGAGATTTCCTTCAACATATTCTGTAAATATGTAACGAGGGTCATTTGAGTAGATTTCCATGGTTTCTATTCAATGAACTCCGAGTAAAGCAGATGTCAATCAATGGCTTGAAGGTATAATCAAACAATGGAATACTTTCAATCCATAAAATTGTGTTGGTTACATTGCGTGTTTTAAAACAAAAAGGTAAATACACCTTCTCTTTCACAATCTTGCACAAATAATCACATTTATTTGTTCTGTGGTCCAGCTGGACATGTCATTCCCGGTGGTATCAACACAGCTGAAAATGACGACCTGGAGTCACTTATATTGTAGGATCCGAAATTCAGAGAGCTATGTTCTTTCAACTGTCGACAGAACTTCATCTCTATTTCAGATTCTGACAAAGACTTTATCGGAATGGATAATAAGAGGAATAGTGAGTAAAAAGGAATACTGAATCCTTCTATAGACGCAATAAAATAAAATACTAACCATCTCTCGTATTCTGGATTCAAAAACTTCTTGGAAACCCTTAAAACAGACACATTGCAGGATCCAGTTAATTTTCTATCAATCTCCTATCTTTACTCCTTTGGAATTATAAAACAATAGCTGCACTTTAATGAAGTAAATCACTGCTCTTTTCTACTGTTTGAGGTTACTTTATGATATGTTTCTAGCGATTAGTATAGGTATCATTATGTAAAGTATCCATACTTTAGAGCCCCCCCCCCCCCCCCCCCCCCCCCCCCCCCCCCCCCGTTCATTTGAACAAACGTGAATCTACACTGCTGTAGACGTATTTAATTTCGTGTCGAATTGAATTTGTTATTTCCGTGTCTAGGGAAAAACAACGAAATTAACGTAGTTCCACCCTCCTGTGACGACATACGATTTCGCAATGTCAATGATTTGATCAGATTTATGCATGACAGGAACATAAATTTCGTTGCAGTCTTTTTCAATAGTTATTGTAAAAAAAAATTGTTAACCATAAAATATTTCAAAAGTTATATATGAATAATCCATTACATGTTTCAAGATATTGAATCCATGGGCAATAACTCTGTTTTCATTAAATTGTCATCAAGTCCATTATGCGATAGATTTCCTTTATTTTTCACAAATGTTTTGTATATTTTTAAAGAAACAGTTTCATAAAATTGTTATGAATACCATTATATCGTTTTTACCAGTTTTGTAAAAAAAAAAATTGATAATGCTGTTTCTGGAAAATTGCAATTTTCTGATCTGTATTAATTGATAAATCAATACCGCAACATATTTATTTTATCATTTTTATTTGTTACTAAGATATATTATTTGAAGAATCAACAATCAAATATAAGATTGAACCTAAAATTCTAGAGGGTAGAATTACCTTATATCCAACACGAATTTTTAACTTCAGGAAATGTTTCCGCTATTCGTCGTCTATTTATAGTAACATGTTTCGCCAGTACCGTAATCATCACCATTATACGATGTACCTGTACTTTCAACTCACTACAAAAGTACACAGGTGCAAATAAAATAGTTTAATATACTAGTATTTCAGGAAGCTTTCATACAAGTATGACAGGGTGATATTTTTCTAAAGTAAAATATATTATTTCATTATTTAGATTATGAAGATTAGTACATGACAAAAGTTGTCTTTACTTTTAATTTATTTTATGTACAACTTAATAGTATACGCAAATATCTCTAAAGTTATTTATAGATTATGAGATCATAAGGGTCAGTAATAGCACCATGTAAATATTTATAGAATATAGAGCTCTCCAATTTGATTGGTTGTCTAAGTTCCCTCGCTTTGCTATTGTTCATATTTTGAATTGTCTTCTAAGAGTTTTGAAGTGTTTTCTAGAAGATTTTCCCAGTACATTTTGACTGTAAGTAAACATGACTTTCTTTTGAGTTTTTAGGATCATATATAATTCAAAGTACATGTGCTTACTTTGAATTAATACATTTGCTGAATAGTTAGATTTTATGCATTTTCTATGATGGTAATTGAGTAAGAGTGATCATATGCATTTCTACATTATCTTTACGTTATTAATTACAACTAAAGAGTAAAATGTATATCAGTATGAATGTATATTAAAACTATAAATCATGATTGAATCAAATGTAGTAGTTTAAATATGTTATGTGTGAATGTCAGAGTGTTCGAGTAGTATTCAGCTATTTTTACTTTTTATGATTTCCTTGTGTGAATAAGTAATGTAACATTAGTTTCACACAAGTATTTCATATTTCATTATTTCTATATAGATTTATTACCAGCTTATAGAATATTCTGGACCTGACTAGAAATTTGGCTCTGTGTCACACATAGGTATGGCATTGCATTTTTTTGTATATTCTTTGCATTATGATAAGTTTGGAATATTCTTATCAAGTTGATTAAGTTGATTATTTAGTCTATGATTATATAAGCGCAATAGTAAGATAAATCTATTTATTATTCATACCATATAGTAATCAATAGTCAAATATATCTTTATAAGCACTATTAAGGGGAATAACTCTTGGTTGTAAACTGTGCTGAGGAAATGATTTTCTTTGTTGATATTTTTATACTATATGTTTTAATTCATGATATATATATATATATATATATATATATATATATATCATATGCGATATTCTTGTTATATATTTCAGAGCTAATTAGAAAAGAATGTTGTTTGTACCTATACAACCCACACTATTACACGAGTTTTATCAGTTCTAGTCCAGTGGTTCTTTTAAAGACGATTACTAAATAACCTAACCCTATTCTTGTCTTTTCCTAATAACCCTCCTTAACTTGGGAGAAAACCAACGTACGTTTTTATGGAACAAACGAATCCAGAAAACGTTGAACCCTGATAGGGAGTGTGACCCAAGTTTGTATGGTTTTTGTTTTGCCTAAAAGAGTCAATATGTCATGAGCATCAGAGTTGGTTTGATAAAATGTTGGTTCTAAATCGTATTAGTGTTATAATGGAAGCAAATCAAGGTGTATAACAAAATATAGCAATCGATGACTCTGGTGGGCGTGGTTTTATCATTCAGTCTTTATCAAATGTTTCTAAACCAATCAAAGTCCATCAATTTACAACCAAATAGTGTGATGTTCTGGTCTATTGACTTAAATAAATTAACTATATATTATTCCATAGTAAACAAACAGACAAGTTAACCCTCTTCTATATATGTGTACTTAGTTTTCTTGAACTGTGTATTGAAAGTAGTTGATATAATCCGTGAACATCAAACTCAGTACTCAGGGGAGGATCCAGGAATTGCGGTTACGGGGGGCGACACTATGAGGCAGACAGTCCAGGGCGAAGCCCTCGTGGGGGTCCAGGGGGCGAAGCCCCCGGAAACTCCTGGATTTTACAGATTTTATGTGGCTTGAAATATTTCTCCTATATAGTCATTTGTACTATTTTCTATCATTTTTTAAAAGTGTAATCAATAAAATGACCCAAATTTTAAGTGTTTTTTTTTTTGTTTTTTTTAAATTAAGTTCTCCCAATAAAGTAATTCAAGAAATCAAAAGATTTTTTAATTAAATCTCCGGGAGTGGAAGAAATTATTGCTTCTTTTATCGTTTAGTACATTTTCCGAAACAAGATACCGCGATTTACCTTAAATTTGAAAATTTTAGGGGGGGGGGGGGGGCTCTAAATCCGCCACTGGTACTAATAAAAAAAAATTTTCAAAATAGATAAATATCTTGGAAAATAGATATATATCTTACCTTTTTCGTCAGCAAAAATCATGTAGTCAGTTTCGGAAACTGCATGACGTCACGAAGTGACCTGATTAGTAGCTGTATAGGCAAACGATCGATTACAAGTACATTTCTGTACTGTAGTAGAATAGAAATAAAAGTTCTTGTTTCGTGGATGGTGCAGGATGACCTACTCGGTCTCGAAATGTTCTTTGACATATAAAAGCTTCGGCTAACAGATGGGCTTTTATATGTCGAAACAACATTTCTCAACATCGGATGTTTTCCTGCAACATCTACAAAAAACACGAACATTACTTCTTAATTTGAGAACTTATATATTTCCAATAGATATGGGTATTGTTGTTAAAGGAGGTACTCTACATAGTCTGATGATTGTCATAATGGCTGACTTCCTTTTAAAACATGGATGAAAATACAAATATCAGCAATATTTGCCTATTCATTTAAAATATATATATATCACCTAGCTGAGCTGTAGATCACGGTTTCGAGTCCAGTAGGGGTTTCAAATTTTTTCAGATTGTTGTCTACTAAAACTGCATTTTTTGACTATATAAAGTAAATTTGAAAGGTTTTAGTTTCAAAATAGCGGTGTACATATCCTCCACTTTTCATCCATATCAAATTTCTCTGGTGTAGCACATGGATGAAAAAGTTTTCCGTCCAATTTTTCGTTTGATACATGCATCAAATAAGGAATTACAAGTTTTATTTCTTATCATTTAATTATATTTTTAAGATAGAAAAAAAAAAATAGTTTCTCTCATCAAAAAGCTTGAATAACGTTTCTGAAATGGCGCGTATGAATACCTAGATACGTAACAATGAAAACAACAACAAAACTGGCTGTGCGTTCGGATCGGGTGAGGTACATGTAGTTTCTGTGCAGAATTAAATGGATTATACGCCAATATTTCAACTCCCGAAATTGAAGAGTTCCAATAGTTTCTTTTTTTAAATTAGCGATATACAAGACGGTATGTGGAGATACAGTGTATCAGTAACTAGATAATACAGACTATAGGAATTCTTCAATTTCAGGAGATCAGATATTGTACCATGGAAGTTTAAACGGAAAATTTAGTGACTCTTTTCATTTTAGGATTTTTATAGCTAAACGGTAAGAAATGCAAAAGTTAATAGTGATAGAAAGTTAGTTTAATAGTCAAATCACTTATTTGAAGCGAACAGTAGTGTCACCCAAGTGAACATTGATTGCTAGAACCGGCCGAAGCTGAAAGTAAATTTCCAGACATGAATTATGAAGGACTGCTCCGAGATTCGGTGAAGGCGTCAGTCTTAATATTCAGCCGAGCCGAATCTCAGCCGAGATTAGTGCATGTAGTGTCTTTCTCTTGTTCACACAAATTAAGCAATGGCGAGCGCGGTTAGTACTTGGATGGGTGACCGCAATACGTAAGCAGCTAAATTTGAATTATTGGCCAATTTGTTAAGTCTCCAAAGAGAAATACTTGCCTTTTTTTATTGAGTTGCAGCCGTACGAATTTTGGATAGCAGTAATGTTTTCCCCGATAACAACCGTTAGGTACATAAATTACGTTCCAAAAATTTAGCTATCGCCTCAAATATCCCATAATGATATCTCACATTAATTTCGCCACGCAACTGATTTGAACTTTTTAATCAAACATGTTGAACGGGGAATAACTCGTACACCTGATTGTGTAACTTCCATATCTAATGACTCCAGTTCGTCCCCTCCATATGAGGCGTGAAAAGTAATACAGGTACTGCACACAGGCTCTGATATAGATTTACTTCTTTATACATTCATCACCATGTTGCTATCCAGCGAAGATTTATTCATGAAATATATGTCTTTCAGCGTTTGGGTTTTTTTTTTAAAGTATGAAGTATCACACGAATTCCTTTTCTTATTTTTCTAACCTTTGGACTATAAATACATCATATTCCTTATAAAAACATGAAACAAACCCACGTGCCCAGCAGTACCCAAGATCAACAGCTGTATGTTTCGCAGCAAGGAACAATTCACTGCTGTGTCTATGTTAGATTTACTGATGCATCTTCGTTAGGTTAGATTTCCTGGCGTTATAATAGTATTATGTTATGTTAGACATATTCATGTCTCTGTATAATGTTAATAATATATAACAATATAATAGGGTTTTTTTTCTTGTTTTTTTTTCTTCTTTGGTTTGTTGTTTTTTTTGGTTTTTTTTCATTGGTTATTTTTTTTTAATTTATTTTTGTTTCTCCATATAATTTGCCAACTGCTTTCTGCGATGCTTCAATTGTTCTATGTTTTGTCATTATCAAAAGATATGAAAGAGAGAAGGCATAAGGGGCGACATAAAAAGATCGATGTCGGATAAAAATCTAAATTCAAATAGTAATCAGTTAGGGGTAGGGAGAGTAAAAACTCCGTAGTTTTTGTCATCCGACATCGATTACACTTTAGTGGGAAAAAGAAAAACGACAAGTGATTGTTAAAAGCCACATAATAATATTACATTTTAATGAACATTTAATAGTTTTAATGTACACTATCATTTGTGAATAAACATTAGCAAAGGTAGGCATAGTGTTTATTTATACTCGTATGTTTTTGTGTGTTAATCGATTAATTTCAACTTTCATCATATCTAGTTTTAAGGAAGGGGTCTTGGTGAAAACTATGTGAATTCAGTTTTATGTCAGACATTGAACTTTTGACCTCGCCCCTAATATAGAATGAAAATGAAATCCGAGACCTGAGCAAGCCTGAATGATTCCAACAGACGCATTTTAAAATATATATATATATACTTTAATCTATCTCCTAAAATTTTCAATATTCAGACATATAAAAGCCGTATCACACCATCGATTCACATCAATAAACATTGATTCTAACTCCACGATTCACATCAATAAACATTGATTATAACTCCACGTAAATCAAAAATGCATCATAACAAATACATTCATAAATATGCTATCTAACTTTTCAAGCACACTTTTTCCAGTCAATTGACATTATGCATCGTTATGATTTTAAAAAAATCCTCCATGTCTCGTTTTGGGCTCTCTGATCAGAGCGACGGTTTACATCCGGGTCATGTAAATTGCTGCCAACATAAGATTAACGCTGACGTCAGAAAGGAAGGTTCGGACGCCATGGCGACGACTCCAAAGGCTAATTTTGTCTCGGACCCACTGATCCCCTGTCAAAAAAACAACACAACCTGTTATAGCGGGTGGAATCACAAGGAAAGCATGCCGTTGTCGCTGATCAGGAACGTTAAATATCATCTATGAAAATTCCTACATTCTGTACCTGATTTGGGTAATGTACTGTAAGAATTTTTTTTTAAGAATCTAAACATATTTTAGTTAGACGTGTATGGAGTGAATGTCGAATTCCTACTTGCGATGTTACTTTATAGGGATTCTACCCAAACACTCTGTAAAGTGTTGGATTACAAGTTCAAGATTACAACAACAACCGCGAGTGAGTCGTTACACTGACGACAACTAAACAACAATAACAACTTCTAGTCAACATTTCTAGTGGAATAAGGAATCTCGTGGAGATCAGTTAAAGGGAAATATCAATGTAGCAGAGAGAAGCGTCCAGGGAAGGCATCTACAAACACAATGCTGGAATGTTCACTGAGTTAATGCGCCAGACGTTACAATATACAAGTAATTCTTACTGTAAATAATTCCTACTGTAAATAATTCATGCTGTCCACAATCACATTAGTCAATGTTTAGGTAGTGCACTCGTGCCACATTTCTTAGCAAGCATAATTATTATGGAAAATAACTGTTGAAGCATTTAGAAACTACACAATATTTTTTTTCCAAATTACCCTCCTTGTCCATGACGTCATCGTCCAAGAGACGCTTGATGTCTGGCATCATAACAATATACGTCCACGGGATGACGGCAAAGATGGCGGCGGCGCTTCCGAACCATAGCCAGCGATACTTAGACTGCTCGTTAATCCCCAAGAGAGTCGTACAGATCATAGACGAAATCGCGAAGCCTTTCTGCAATAAACAATAAACAAGCATGACCAGCTGAAATCAACAACAAACAATTAACGGGCATGATCAGTTGAAATCAACAACAAACAATTAACGGGCATGATCAGTTGATATCAACAATAAACAAATGATCAGTTGATCTCAATAACAAACAATTAACGGGCATGATCAATTGATAGCAAAATCAACTTCACATTAAGTTTCACATAGTACCACTTCGTGTCAAGTAAACATTGAAATCCACAAATGAGAGAGAGAGAGAGAGAGAGAGAGAGAGAGAGAGAGAGAGAGCTGTAGACTTTGAAAGAGATACAGGGGGAGAGCCCCTGCAGAATTAAAGAGATTCTAGATACTTTTAGGTTAATGTAACAATGACTAAGCTATATAGAATTTTCGCACCTACCTGTTATTCCATTTTATCGTATGTGTTTCTTGCTAACAAGTTAGGTAAAATTATAGAATTCTAACAGGTCAATCTATATAAAATCTCTCTTTTTCCTTGACCACGTATTTTTTCTTCTTTCTTTTTAATGTGTAAACCATGTTAAAAAAAAAGTTGCAGATAGTACATTTTAAATCAAACATTCAAATTTATGATCATGACAAGATTTAGCGATATAGATACAAGAGGCATATTGGTGCGGATATATCGAGTTTAAATATTGAAGTAATAATATTTCCTTTTTGTCTGTTGTTGTCAGCTTCAATGCTGCTCACTACGATTTTTTCTGTGCTTGACATTTCTATACAGCTAATAAAAGATATATACAAGTATGTATATCTATATACATGTATTTACATTTCCAATGTTTTTTTGCCTTCGATATCTTTACCATTGAAATGAAAGTCATTTCCTCATGAATGTGAACGTGCGTATGAATCTTGATAAATATAGTACGACTATTCTAACGGCTAGAAATTCTCCAACAGGAAAATAAAATGTAAATTAAAAAAATATGTTTGAAAATGGAAGAGGGTATGAGGAGCAACGCTTCGCGTCGGTATACGTGTATTTTTTATCAAGCACCAACACACTTCATGCAATCTAATTAAAATCAGACTTCTTAGATCCGCGCCGTATACTCTGCGATTGTGAGCGTATCCTAGGATCTGCTCTTTTCCCCCAGAAAAATCACATCCGACTCGATCAAAAAATTCTTTTTTGTTTCCATTCATGAAGTATGCTGACTTAAAGCATCACAGTTCATATAAATGTACTCTCATGTATATTTCAAAAATGAAATTCATTTTTTAAATATATTTTGATTTACATACACGGCGCTTAATTAAGTATTCTTATCATGGCCTTAGATTTTGAACAACTGAATCGGGAGGAATTAATATTTGTCCAATGGATATGTTGGTGTATATTGATAACTAATGACCAGGACCCGGTTGTATCAATATTTAATGCGACATTAAACCCTCATTTAATTCAAAATATTTAATGTGACATTAAGTTCCGTTGTATCATTGTTTTAATGTACGATTCCGCGCATTAAAGCCTCATTAAATTCATCAACTTTAATGTAGGTTTGGGGGGTACATTAAGTGGTCATTAATTTTGGCGGCTAACATAGCGGTTGGACAGTTGGACAGACGATGAAAGGATGGGGTCTTCCGCGAACGATTTTCACTCCAAAATATGACTGACGAGGAAATTCGAATGATATAAAGATGACAATTTACCTTTTCCGTAAGAAGTCAATCGGCAAAATTATGGATGACTAGGCCTAATAAATAGGTCACACGCACTGTCCACAGAACAGCAGGTAAATATAATGTATAATAGTCCAAGCAAAAGACATGAAAACATATACAGGCTCAAGGAGTGACGTCTTTTCGTGTGTCGTAATACGTTTACAAGAAGAGGCGGATCTAACAATACAATGAACAAGAGGGCGACTTCCGTTAAGTGTGGCAAATGCACACATCAATTCAAATTAAAGATATATATGTATACACACACAAAAGCAAATGGATCGCACATATAGTTTAAAAAACAACATCCCACCTCCAAGATATTCATATAATCTGACCTAAAACCGGAAACTTTTAAATAATCTTTATAGGCCTACTAAAATTGCTGAGATATTAGCTTATTTGTTATTATGTTTTTAAAAGTAAAAACTTTCAGAAATTTATATTACTCTATAATTTCAGAAGTGAATATATCTCCAATCTATATAAATTCAGGTGTGAAAATTCCTAATTACATGTATCAAAATAGTTCGTACATATTTGGCAGGCACTGTGTGGAAAATGTACTTCAAGTTCAAAACGAGGTGACCATCGAATGGTTTGGGATAGGGTTAAGACAAAAAATAGTATTTTAAACTTTCTTTTGAATTCAAATTTTGATTGCCTTGTGGGTTTTTTTTTGGGGGGGGGGGGGGTAATGTTCAATGATTATTATTTGTCATTTTCATATCACCCCCCCCCTCCCCCCACACACACTGTTTCTGAGTTTCACTAGTAGTGGTTATGAATCAATATGAAGAACAATTTATTAGCAGTATATGAGTTCTCCAAATCACCCACCCACCCACCCATATGCGATTTAGTATTTAAAAATTGAAGACCGTGTATAAAAGGGGGGGGGGGGGTTACAAATTAAAGAAATTGAATTGTGCTAGTGAAGAAATCTAGACAAATTAAATTCTCCCCCACCCCCTTTAAAACGATGCTGCGTGTTATTGGAAGTTTTATCAAAGTTCTTTGTGGTACGATTGGGGTAGATCCAAGTAGTACAAGGCGTTGGTGACTCATGCAACTCAAGATATCAATTAAATGACCGTCTGGCGATAATCTTAACACGAGGAAGGATTCCCCCCCCCCCTTCAAAGTAGCTGGTTTTCCGCGAGGAATAGACTGTATCTATCTACAGACGGAACGTTGTTAGGATCCAAGAACCATCCGAAAATATGGAGAATGAGCCTATATTCGTTAACAGAAAATGCTATCATTGTATCAATGTTCATACAATCTGTGATCACACTGGCGAGTATAAAAACTGATGTAAAGTAATGCGAGAACATTGTCTGTGAAGAGAGAGAGAGAAAAAAAAACCCATTTACGATACCCTATAGATAAGCTTGAAGGAATATATTATACATTGTATTCTTTGCAATGAATGAAAACATGGAAGCGCTTTTCGAACTCAATTTGAAATAATTAAATTATTTAGACTAGCATGTTTATCTAAAGCGTGTAGCCTTTTTAGAAAGATGACACAAGCCAATCAGATAATGCGACAATAAAAATTTGCAAGATTGAAGACCGTCAATGGAAATAAAACCCTGTGAAACGAATGCCAGAATCTGATGGGAATGGTATCATAAAATGGTATCATAAAATCACAAGTAAACAACGAGATATCGCCGAAATTCTTTCGGTAAAATTCTTTATACCCCGCGAATCCGTCTACTGTCAAATTTTCTCCTCGATTTCTGGGTTATATTTTACTTGGTCATCAGACCTTTCATCATAGTCTTATGAATGCACGTAAACAAAATACAGCGTATTAGATAGGAAGTAAACATTACGTTGCATTATGGGATTGGTATTAATCGTTAATGTTGGTTTAATGAGAATTTTGATATTTAATGTCATATTAACTAATGTGAGTTTAATAAAGGTTTAATACAACGGTATTTAATGAATCCATTAACTAATGCCACATTAAGAATTTAATAACGCATTAGGGTTAATGTCACATTAAATTTAATGACTCGTTGATACAACCGGGTCCTGTTGATCAAGGCCAGCTAAACTTCTTCATGGGTATCTGACGTTCGGAAAATCCATCCCTTTTCACGGATGGGTGAACAAAACTTCTTGGGTTCAATGGAATAAATCTGTAGTAATTCCAACCGTCATTTTACTACTTCACTAGTAGCAATCTCTCACCAGAGGGCGTATTACGCTACGCGACAACACCTCTGTCAACGTCTGAATGTCAAGATTCTTGGCAAAATTTATTTCTACCTATTGCATTATAAAGTATGATTTTATAAGTTTTAGTGTTCAGCTTAAAATCTTACAGTAAGTTCACAAAAACAACGAATTCCATGATTATTCTAGTATTATTGGATGAATGTATATAAAAGCTTTTAATTCGTTCAGGTGTCTCATATTTACCAGCTTCTGCGTTTATAAAATTCAGACAAGTGTTTGCAATTGATTTGCTTAGATATGATCATTACAGTTTGATATGCTAAGTTAGTTTAAGTACGTTTTGATGATTTTTAGACGTTGACAGAGGTATTAGTGGAGCATAGCGGGAACGATAACTCTGGGTAGAGATTGCACTAGTAGCTGGGAAGTTTCCCACTGGTGCCACACCAGTGTAGGTCGCGGCCCTCCACATCTAGTAGTATTGACGCAATGTCTTAACACAAGTACCAAACTCTGTTTATGCAAGAAATTGATAAACATTCGATTCACTGGTTAATGGTCGGGGTCAATAATCATCCATTGCGAAATACAAGTATCAAACTCCTATTTGTTAAACATGCCTCTCTACTTCAACGTGTTTATGCAGGAAATTGATAAACATTTGATTCACTGGGAAATGGCCGAGTTCAATATGCATTGCAGTTCCAATGGAGATTAGATAATTGTATTAAATTTAAATGAACGTGCAGTATCGAGCACAGGCTTGCTATCTATTATGTCAAGCCTCAACTTTGTCTTTCCGAAGTATTGCACGCATTCCCCGATTGCAATATCGATTTGGACGGACGATTGGTTTAAACATATTTTATGGTAACTGAATTTACAAAGGGGTTTAGCACAAGTTCTTAAAACTTTAGAACGCTTTCTTCCATATAAATATACATGTACATGCATATATAACAATTCATGTTGGTATGCTTGGTACAACCGGCATTGTAAATGTACATGTAGGCCTACATGTACAGGCACTTGTTTCATACATGAGTCCCCCCTCCTTAATAATATTATTAAGGAGTGGGGACTCGTGTATGGAACAAGTGCCTGTGCCTACATGTTAATATATTGTAGACGACAATAATTTCATCTGAACAGTCACGAGTACCAAGAAATATTTCCAACCCGTAGAATTATTAATAATGCCTACGTGAAATAGATAAAATAACATTTTGTTGTACTTAACATCTAGGTTAATACACAAAAATAATTCTTCGTCATTAACTATTCATAAAGCCTCAAGGACATCAAGCCACGTACCGAAACAAGGTTAATTGATCGACAAAGTGCTGTTGATGTGTATTTTTTTTTTTTTTTTAATTCTGCACAAGAACGCTACCCAGCTGATTGAGACGTTAGAATAACGCTACCCAGCTGATTGTGACGTTAGACACACCACTGACCTGGTACTTTTTGGCACGTAGAAATGATTCCTTCCATAGATCCCTCACCGCCTTCGTGTCTTTCACCTGCATCATGGCAGGAGTCTGCACGAAGTTAACGTAGTAAGCGGAGCCGCAGAACATGGTGGCGCACCCCAGGGCGGAGTACATTCCCAGATCCACTATATATTGTCTGTTCATCTTCTGATGTTTTTAGTTTCGTTCTCTCAGACAGAGTCCCGTTAAGACGATTTATATAGGACACTCGGGGCGATTGTTTACATTTCGTACACTAGACGGCTTCCGAGGTATTCCGAATTTAAATAGGCCAATCAATAGTGCAGTGTCTGGTGAAATCAAAAGAAGGAATTACGTGATGTTCTAAAAACGCGTACAATGCATTTGTAATAACACGTGGAAATTTCGAACAAGTTTATCAAAACCTACACGTCAATATAATTTTAGAAATTATCAATTCAGTTAATCAAATGCGGATCTAATTTTTTTCTCTCAGGTTGACGAACAAGAAGTCTCTGTCGAGACCGTAACGCTACTGGTCTTCATTAGAGCACATCCTTTCCTTTCGTTGCTGCATTGTAATAACAATTTTTGAAGACTTGTGACCTACATATGTATGAATTCCAATACTTTAGTTTTGTTTATATGTTAAATTACGTCCCGTTCGATAATTTTCCGTTCATGTAGGGGCCAGGGGCCCGTTTTACAAAAAGTCATAAATCTTAAGTCCTAATTCATAAATTGGAAGAACTTGTTACAGATCGTAGGACCGTTTTACAAAACGTATCGTAATCGTATATCGTAAATTCTTTTGTCGCAAGTCGTATATGGAACTCTTCAGCGCATGAAGTTGTAGAATTGAACATAGATACCGCGGGAAACCCGACGCTTTGACGCGCAGACACTGGGGAGGAAAGAAAATTGGAGCAAATTAACTTTAAATTATATATTTGCATTGCTAATTAAGCGAAGTAAATTTATTCAATTCAATCTATTGATTTACCAAACATGTTGGCATACAATCTGAATTGATACATTAATTAATAAACTACTAATTCATACTAATAATGAAACGACTATCTAAATTGGGATGGGATAGACAGGGAATCCACACATTTTGAAGAAAATATCGCCAAAATAAATCAAGGGGAGGGGGGGGGGGTAGTTAGGTACCTGACTGTAGCCAAAACCTGTTGATTGAATGTTAACCATTTGAAGCTGATCAATACATGTACATATAAACAATTCTTAATTACTGCATAGTATATTATAAGCAAGCATTTTGTTTTTACATACATTGTATATTCAAATGCACATGCATTTATATTCGAGTTACAAGACTAAGGTGGGAGGAGGGGGGGGGGGGGGGGGTTCAGATTGCTAATTATAAGTTAGTTGTGCTAATGCATGCGTATTATATGAATAATTAGACTTATTATTTGATCTCAAATTATATATATTCCTAATTATCTTGATATGAATTACAGATTTCCAATATCAAGGAAATTAACTTGATTTTTTAAAAGTTAGATTTTAAATAAGAGTTATTCTTGTGTATTATAATATACATGATATACTAGGCGACAGAAAATCATAATTTTACAGGTGCGTGGCTGTATCAAGTGGTCTAATATAGGACGGAAAGGTGAATATTTGCAGTTCGTTAATGGCTATATAACAAGCAATATGATGGATGATGGTACTTGTTGGGGGGGGGGGGGGGCATTCAAATTCAATCACACTTTAAAAAAATGCAACACCGTCTATTTTTTCATAAATACTAATAACTGGTATAATGGGGGGATGTAGTTATTAATTAATTAATTCACTCACAATGTCTTTTTCCATTTGAAATACATTACAAACATACTAATAGGCCTAACTGATAATTTGATGGATGGGGGCGGACGTGGAAAAGGGTTAGGGATTAGTTCACTCACAATTTTTCCCAATACAGTGTCTTTCTCATACATACTAATAATTGGTATAAATCTACCATGGTATTGGATAACACTGTGCATATAAATGATGTACTAGTACATGTAAGTGCATACATGTATAATATAGGCGTACATAACTAGGCCTACGTGTGGATGGGTGTGTCGAAATAAGATCTGATATGACATGCATATTCTTTTTAAAAATGCTTGAAGTAGTCAACATCATCATGATCATTGGAAAAAGTATGGTCTATGCGGGAATATACAAACATTGTAAAAAAAACATTGCAATGGGTCCTATGGCACACACTTGCTACATTTGTTTGATCCGCGCACTG
Source organism: Ostrea edulis (assembly GCF_947568905.1). NCBI lineage: Eukaryota > Metazoa > Mollusca > Bivalvia > Ostreida > Ostreidae > Ostrea > Ostrea edulis. Next base: position 81,251,386 of record NC_079170.1, read on the forward strand.
ACGGAAATATACGAGTACGTAACCACACTCTGAAGAAGAAGTGACATATTGTAGTAAACAAAGGAGGCAGGACAGGCCTTTATGTGTGCAGACAATAATGAATCATGGTATGTACTTGAAGAACAGATGGTACAGCCTTGCTTAGGTTTGGAGGATGCTCTACGTCTCCCCGCACTAAATCTGTTAACTCGTAGAGATACTTCCTGGGCAAACGATACCTCTCGACTACCTCAACATCATTTAGGTAGTCCAATGGATTATTTTTATCGCGAAACACCCGCAGCGCACGTTTTTTATGAGTCTCATTCATAACATTAAACATTCGAAATGCAGCCATGTTGAATTATTTTAATAACCATAGTAACAAAGATTTTATGGAGCACTTACGACAAAACTTGGGACATAGGGTCGCCCCCAGGCGGTCGTAGACTTAAGGCCGAATTTCAACGTAACTCGTAAATCCTAAATCTTTGTAAAACGGTCTCACATCGTAAGTTATGTCTTACGACTAGTTTTAAGACTTACGACCTTTTGTAAAACGGGCCCCAGCTCTTGGCGGGGTGCTACAAAATGTGACCTATGCATGATGTTAATAACGACTGTACATACCATTGAAGGTTCATCATTGTGGCAAAGCCCATCGTTAAACAGGACTTCCGTTTCTAAGATCATGAACAAAATACCCAACGTTCACTTCTACAGTAGGGCGCGTAGAGAAGGAACAGTCACTCTTTATGTTAAGAACAAAAAGTTAGATCCTGAGCTTTTGAGAACAACTGTTTTGAACATATTTTATTGTACATACATGATATACAAAAGGATCAGAAACAAGTTCAAATAACTTACGAGTTCTTCTCCTTAAAAATATAACAATATATTATTGTAGAAAATTAATGTACAAAAAATATAAATTGAACATCAATTGAATCTTTTGGTTTCATGAATAAACGACTGAACATAAGAAAAAATGCATTTGTTTAACTCAGAAGATAAAGCATTATTACCCCAAAGTAGAAGGTGGACATCGATAATAACTAGATCATTTAACCTCAGCAAGCTGTCCATTAATTTATATCTAGCATTTGAATATTTACTGCAAATAAAGAAGAAATGATAAGCGTCTTCTTTCATACCACAAGAACATAACGGAGAATCAACAATATTGCGTCTATATAGATCGTAATTCAAAATACAGGTGTGTCTAAGTTTGGTATGAATTATATTCAGAAAACGAGTACCATAGGAAAAATATGCCGGTGGTTTGGGATTGTTGATATTTTTGGAGCTAACACTCTTACGAAATTGCTTAACTGAAGTAGCTTGTCTTGATTCTATATCAAGTGACTTCCATTTTGATAAAGCATCAGGTACAAATGATTTCTTATAAAGTTCAAGTCGGCATTTTGGTATTTTATAATTGTCTCCATAACGGAGATTGTACTTGGATGTATTATTTATTTTTCTTGGGATCGTTTCTTGTAGATACTCAGGAACATCATTATTATGAACATGGTAACTAATTTAGCGGTTGTTCGTCAAAAAGACAGAGGTTGTAATCCGGTTTCTAAATATAAAGAATCTCTAGATGCTAACATAGGTAGGCCAGTAATTATTCGCGCTGCACATCGTTGGACTTTTTCTAACAAATCACTATCATATGCATTACAACCATCCCAAACCACTGAGGCATATTCTAAAGCTGGTCTAATAAAAGTAGTGTACATTTTTAATAGAGTGTTTCTTCCTAAAGTAAATTTTAGCTTTTTAAGAAGTCCTAAATTTTTGTAAGCCTTACTTGTTATTGTATTTATATAATGTGACCAACCCAAATCACGTGAAATGAACAACCCTAAATGTTTGTGCACTGGCACATATTCCAACTGACAATTTTGAAAAAATAATTTAGGAGGATCAATATCCTTATTCAATGTAAAAAAATACAGTTTTTGTTTTAGAGGGGTTAAATTTTAACAACCATTGTTTAGACCATTCATCTAGAACACGAAGATCATGATTCAACGTAAATTCAATTTCATGTAAGTTCTTAAATGCATATTGAATGGAGTTATCATCAGCAAATAATCTACAAAAAGACAGCATATTTTCAGCATGAGAAGAACTGTGCAGGGTACTACAACTAAGTATTCACTGGTTCAATACTGATCCCATTGGTGCAAACATATCACACATCTATAGATGGTTTTCATATGACATATTTTGACCCCGAGTTATTCCCCTTGGCCGCCATCTTGTAGGTCAAACTGGTGGATTTTCCTCTTTGGACAACCAATTTCAAACATGTAAGGCCGAAATATATGGGAGGAACGCTTTGCAATATTGCAATTATGAAGTAAAAGATGCATTAACAAATGTATATTAATAAGAAAAACAGTTTATCTCCACCTCAGTGACCAGAATAACAAGGCTGATTTTGGTTGAATAATGAAGGAATCCGGGCATGTTAACCTACAATATGGCGGCCAATGGGAAATAACTCTTGCTTAATCGCTTAGATGGAACTAATCTATTACTGAACCCTATCAAGTTGAAAAATTTGTGTCAATTAAAATTTTGAAAGGGTTTGGCAGGGACTATATTCTGTGGCGAATGGATTGATTAAAAAGAGTTGTAAATGTGCATGATATTACAGTTTCTGTTTTATCCAATATATCTTTTATTTTGATACTCCTATACGTGTATTTCAGTTTTATTATTTATTATACAAATAGTTGAGACTTGGAACTAGTTCAAATACAGTGCTGTAATTTATCAATTTTATTGATATATTTTTCCAAACAGAACAGCAATTCTTATAACAGTCAAATCAATTTACTCGAAATTTTGGATAAAAATCCAGTATATTCGTCAATAATTTGAAAAAATTGATCTCACCCCTCCCCCTTCACTTTTTAAAGTTTCATTTTAAATTTTATGACAAGACCTTGAAAATTATGTGAAATTTTAGAAATTGACATAATGTGATTACTCCTTTTAAACTCTCAAATTTCATACCATGAAGTTTTTCGTATATCAAGTGCAAAAAGGTCATTATTTATATACATTACTAGTATTAAACTTTTTTATCTGTAGTGTTAGAAGACATGATTATGTTTTTATTCCATGTGTTGCCACCAACAGACAAATCAAGTTTAAATGAATAAATCTTGAGTCAATCTTAAGTGCAGAAAGGTCACGTTTAAAACACTGTAGCTCATTAACAAGCATTGCGCCCCAAGTTTTTCTTTCTAATTTAGAAATTCTCCTTCAATTTAGAAATAAAAAATACACCCACCCACCCCCCGAATTTTTTTTTGAAATTACTCTAAATCTCAGGTGCTAACCTCTTTAAATGTAATAAGTCCGATTTCGAAATTTCACTTGACATTTCAATCCGGATAAAGTTGTTAAATAGAAAGAGATCGACTGACCCGAATCATTAATATCCCCCGCTTTTTCAAAAGCTGAAGATAAAACAACCCGAATTTTGCAACCAAAATGGAGGGAAAATATGATCCATTCCTGTTTATCACCTGACCGAGAGTAAATAACTCCTCAAATTTGGTTTCCTTCTATAAAGATATACCGATTATGGTTAGATTTCTCCAGTACAAATGAACTGCGAGTATTCAAATCAAATTGAGTTTGAATGAATGTTTGAAAGAAGTTTTTGACAAAAGTGACGGGCACAAATATGTTCAGAAGGCAATTATGAAACCATACAATGCGATTAAGATGAATGCTGTCTGACATGTCCTTTTCACCAATTGTTATGCCAGTCTTTATACTGTTTTGAAAATGGAATACACCCGTTTACCTGATCAAGCCATAGGGCTCATGGTGGATATGACCGGTCGACACGGGGATTTTTACTCCTCCTAGGCACCTGATTCCACCACTGATGTGCCCTAGGGTCCGTGTTAGCCCTGCTCTCAATTCCGTATTCGTTATATGATTGATGAGATCGATCACGGTTTGTATATCCACCCTTTTTTCATCAAACTAGTTGAACTGTTCGTGCGCAGAAAATGTTGCGCCATGAACAATAGGTTAACCCTCTAGTGTGTCCAACTGTATTCTCGCCGGAGAGATGCAGGTCTGCAGTTAGAACTTTCAATTGAATATCAATATACGGATCAACACTTCGCCGCTAGTTACGTCCCTTTGCGGGGTCAGCCAAAGGTCAATCGGTGAAAAACCAAGTTTTCCTTCTTTACCTTACCAAATGTAAGATGTTATTACTTTGAATTTTAGCCAATTACCAAGTTTTCATACAAGTTGATGGGTTGCCCCAATCTGGGGCATATTGTAGTTGACTGCAATTGATGGGAAAATAACAGATGTCAAAGCTACAGATAGGAAAATTACAAAGGCCAACGTAGGGAAATACGATTTTTATCCGGGAGATGGCGGACAAGGGACGTAACTTTCGCGAAGTGTTGATACATGTAGAGAAACATAGATTGATGTGTACATGCACCATTTGAAATGACTAGTCACAAAAGAAAAAAAATATCCAAAGCGAACTAGCATGGCCTTGTGGTATCCCTATGTTGTAAAAAGACCAATTTAATAAATGAAAGGTGAAGATAACGAACAGCGATCAATCTCATAACTCCTATAAGCAATACAAAATAGATAGTTGGGCAAACAATGTTGCTATCAAGTAATTTGGGTAAATAATTGGATCATGATCATCGCCGTATGTTTGATATTGATAATGTCGCATGTTTGATAGGCCAACAGAAATCACGTGTTTTGGACATGGCACAAAGACAACAAGTTTAAATCATCGATAAAATAAATCCCATCAAGGCACTTAGATCACAGCAGTTTAACACCACAATTCTGTTTGTCATGGCTGGATTGATTGTTTAGTCGTTCTACATACCGTCGAGAATTTTTAACTCATATTGAGACGTCGCCAGTTGTAGGTGAAGTACCACAAATCTAGACCTACATGTATGCTTAGCGCTCAGAGTTATAGCAGGGGGGGGGGGGGGGGTCTTTAAGGTCCCCACGCCTGCCGCGACACAGGACCTCCGTTTTTAAGGTAATATCCGAAAGACCAGTGATTCTCACTTCTAAATGCCGAGGGTTTGGCAAAGGAGTGTAGAGTTCTGTTGAATTGTTATTGTTCTTAATATTTTGAGACGGTCCCTAAGTGCTAAATATTGGTTCACGTTTTATGATTGTTAATTACAGGAAACTTACATTATGCAATACTAAGTTATTCTCAGGTACTTCATTTTAGAGTTTGACGGGTGTTATTTTATTTATTACTAGATTATTGAAATGACATGTCGTAGGTATTAAGTGTATTGAGGAAATTCAGACTGAAATGTCACACGTGCTCTATCTTTCACTGTTACTAGTAAATATTGTTATTGATGCATTTACTGATGTATTCCATGACTGTTTGGTGCATTTTTAGTATTGTTGCGGTAGATGCATTACTTTAATTCCATTCTTTTGTAAACGTTTAGCATAAACTTGTCTGTTACTATTTAGATCTGTAGCTCAAAGTTGGACCTCTACTTCCGGGTCAAATTGCTGTTTTTAGATTTCACCTCTATTAATATTCATACCTGTTGAATTTCAGTACGTTGACATTGTAAGTAAACAAAACTTATTTTCTATGTTGATACACGAAATGTTGAATGAAAAGTAGTGTTTAAATTGTATAATTGTAATTATTTGTGAGATTCAACAATGGAACTATGTTGCATGAGACATTTTCCGTTTACTGTAAACGTAATCTGTCTTTAGTAGACGAAATTGTTGAGTGAATTGGTTAAACGGATTTTAACAGAGTATAAATAGAACGATTCCGTTAATTTTCAGGTAGTCTGCAATTTTGTGTTTTAGAGAAACGTTTGGGATTTCGCTAAAATTTTTAAGATGTAAGTTTATTTATTCATTTGGAATTTAATTGGGTTAAAACTGACTGAAATATAAAGACGGGATTTTAAGGGATTAAGAGATCATATTTTCCATAATTTGGGAACCTGATCTATATAATTTTGTTAATCAGTGCAAGTAATTTTATTAAAAGTCACATATTTTGAGTTATCTCAGAATCAGACTTTAAAAAAGTAGTTTTTGTGAATTTACTCGAGTTTCGAATTTAATTTGGGAGAAATTAAAGGGAAAGACAACCCTAACCACATTGTTTCCTTTATGAATAAAGTATTACTTACTGATATCGTAAATGTCAGTCTTTAACAACAAAAATCCTTGCTTAACAATTAAATCAATATTAATCTATCTTATATTTCAAATTACCTACTGCTAAGAGAGAGGCAATTGAAGTTTAATTTATTACGTCACACCGTCGGTTCCGGTTTATTTCATCAGCAGACCTGTAAACATGACAAGTCACGAACAGTTAAGTTTGGAGCCGTATAGATTTGAGCCCGTTTTTTTGCAAGAAGAATTTAAGAAAAGATGTTCAGTCGAGTCGCAGACCAGGCAGATGGTACTCGTTTCTTCATACATGTAAATGTCTCAAACCTCAACTTGTCATTACGCAAATGATGGATCCACAGTTTACATATAGTATTTTCTTTTCAAATAACTTTGTTGGGTCAGGAATTTTAGGAAAAAACTTTTTTCACATCTCCCCTTCGCATTAGTGTAATCAACTGCTTGACAGGAAGGCATCCACCTATTTACAATGTATTCGTAAAATCTACCACATGCTCATATTTGATGAAGACGGTGTGACGTCAAAATTATTGATTTTTGTGGTCGTGAATACAAAAGAGTTCCGCATCATGGCAGCCTCTATAGATGGCGGAAGTTTCATTTTTAACGTTTTAAAACTAGTACTGCAGGGATGTGACTGATTCAGAGAAAAGCTGGTCAAAAAGGGAGGAAAACACCCCACCCTACCTGGAAAAATATAATTTTCTGCCACTTTATATCAAATCCAAAGTGTTTCATTTTTTCGAAAATTAAGCAAATCAGAGGATGTCCTCTGAAAAGAGGAAAAAAACCGCGTTGTTTCCAGAAACATGCATCTTATCTTTCTTGGCCATATCAATTAGATAACACACCGTATGTTTGCTATTAAGGTAATCTTCCCGCACAATCTTACGAGTAACAACAAGATAGGCAGCACTCTGCTATTTCACTTCTGTATGAGACTAAATAACAAAACGGGCTGACATAGTTTACTCAATTCTACATGCATTATCTTTATTTTTCCACGTTAAATACAAAACCCAAAATAGTTTAAAATAATCCATTGCCATTCCTTGCACAATTAACACTGACAATTGTAGATGTTCCATCAAACGTCCGGCATCCTCAAGATTGTCATCTACGTCACGTCCATCGAAAAACATTGATCGGCACTTTGTGGTCCGGAAGTGTCCATCTTCTCGTGCGAAGGATCACCCACTTCCTCGACAGTCGCTTCCTGTGCATTCCTCGAGGTGTCCTTTCCCCCTCCCCCTTGCTCTGGCTCAAGAGTTTGACTACCCTGTTGACCTTGACCACTTTGATGAAGCAGCTGAGTGGAAATCGTGTCGGAACTCATTCCTTCACCTGTCATTATACTTGTTCTGTTCCCGTGATTAGACATATCCTCGCTTTCTCCTTGATCAGACGAGGTCCCTGTCTCCGACTTCATGGATTTTCGTGTTCGATGGAGCTGCACCGAGTCCGTGTTCTGAACATCTTCCAGGAACTGACCCAGTAAAGGTAAAGAGTGGACAGTGGCCTCATAAAACTCTTCATTGTCCAGCGACTGATCCGGCTCCGACACTAAAAGCAATGCAATAAAATACAATTCGTAATATTTTCATTTACCAATGCAATTTGCAATATTTACATTTACCAAACTTAAACCTATCCCCCTCCAATATACTAGTATTTAATACTAGACTTTTAACTTCCCTCTATTATAAAACAAATACCAGATACTTTCATGTGTATATTCCTATATGATGCAAACAACCTAAACATGTACATGTTTAGTAACACAGAACACACCCCAGCCTCATCAGACGGCAATCTATATATAACACAAGACACCCCCCCCCCCCCCCCCAGTACAACCCCGCCTCATCAGACGGCAATCTATATATAACACAGGACACCCCCCCCCCCCCAGTACAACCCCGCCTCATCAGACGGCAATCTATATATAACACAGGACACCCCCCCACCTCCACCTCAGCAGACGGTAATCTATATATTACACAGGACAACCCCCCTCCCCCCCCCCCAGTACACCTCCGCCTCATCAGACGGTAATCTATATATAACACAGGACACCCCTCTCCCCAGTACACCTCCGCCTCATCAGACGGTAATCTATATATAACACAGGACACCCCTCTCCCCAGTACACCTCCGCCTCATCAGACGGTAATCTATATATAACACAGGACCCTCATCAGACGGTAATCTATATATAGCACAGGACACCCCCCCCCCTCCCCAGTACACCTCCGCCTCATCAGATGGCAATCTATATATAACACAGGACACCCCCCCCCCCCCCCCCAGTACATCCCCGCCTCGTCAGAGGGCAATCTATATATAACACAGGACACACCAGACGGCAATCTATATATAACACAGGACACCTCCGCCTCGTCAGTCGTCAATCTTATATAACATAGGACACACCCCAGTACAACCCCGCCTCGTCAGACGACAATCTATATATAAAGCACAGGACACACCCCGCCTCGTCAGTCGTCAATCTATATATAACACAGGACACACCAGACGGCAATCTATATATAACACAGGACACACCAGACGGCAATCTATATATAACACAGGACACCTCCGCCTCGTCAGACGGCAATCTATATATAACACAGGACACCTCCGCCTCGTCAGACGGCAATCTATATATAACACAGGACACCTCCGCCTCGTCAGACGGCAATCTATATATAACACAGGACACCTCCGCCTCGTCAGACGGCAATCTATATATAAAACACAGGACACACCCCAGTACAACCCCGCCTCGTCAGACGGCAATCTACATGACCCCCGATTTACCAAGCCCTAAGTATTTGTAAAATAGTGAAATGCTCAATTGAGATTTTTGTCCTTAATCCACCAGAAAAAAAAAGCCCCAATTTTTGAAATATCGAACTCAAAAAATATTATACTGTAGTTGCAGCATAAAAGACGATTTCCAGATCCCCCCCCCCCCCCCCCCCCCCCCCCCCCCCCCCCCAAGGTGATTGTGTTGTATCTTCAGGCTTTCGCACAGTAAAAGCCAGACTATGTTGTATCATTACATCACGATAATCCTACCTATATTGGGTGGCTGGTAAGTTGAGAACACTGAGAGAACAGGATCCGTGGTGACAATGGTCCGGGACACACACTCCATTTCCTCCAGAATCTACAGTGAAGAAAAAAATGTAACCATCATGACCACATTTCTTTCTGAAAAGATATACTGGAACACCATGCATATCGCAGCAGTCAACTCTACTGGAACACCATGCATATCGCAGCAGTCAACTCTACTGGAACACCATGCATATCGCAGCAGTTAACCCTACTGGAACACCATGCATATCGCAGCAGTCAACTCTACTGGAACACCATGCATATCGCAGCAGTCAACTCTACTGGAACACCATGCATATCGCAGCAGTCAACTCTTCACTTGATCAGATATGGATGTATACATACAGCTTTGCGTTTACTTATCGTCTTGACGTACTTGACGAGACTTTCTTGGACAGAGTATTCTCCCTTTGATTCGTTACGCTTCTCTGTTCATTGTTGCTAAACGTAGTTAAAAGCTAAGGTATTACACACCTTCAGCAAGCCCGTCAGGTGAGATTAATACTTACCTCCTACAAGCCTGTCAGGTGAGATCACTACTTACCTCCTACAAGCCCGTCAGGTGGGATTAATACTTACCTCCTACAAGCCTGTCAAGTGAGATCACTACTTACCTCCTACAAGCCTGTCAGGTGAGATTAATACTTATCTCCTACAAGCCCGTCAGGTGAGATTACTACTTATCTCCTACAAGCCCGTCAGGTGAGATTAATACTTACCTCCTACAAGCCTGTCAGGTGAGATTAATACTTACCTCCTACAAGCCCGTCAGGTGAGATTACTACTTATCTCCTACAAGCCCGTCAGGTGAGATTACTACTTACCTCCTACAAGCCCGTCAGGTGAGATTATTACTTACCTCCTACAAGCCCGTCAGGTGAGATTATTACTTACCTCCTACATTATGTACACGCCCCTCAGGTGAAGATACTACTTAACCCCAAAAGACCTCTCAGGTGAGATTACTACTTACTTCCAACAGGCCTCTCACGTGAGAGTAATATTTACCTCCAACAGGCCTCTCACGTGAGAGTAATATTTACCTCCAACAGGTCTCTGAGGTGACACGGTAGTAAGAATGGATTGTAGCGGGCACACAGGTCTGTGAAGGAGATGCCCGGATTAGACACTATATATAACAAGATCGATTCCACCATAAATGAGAAGACTGGTTTGTTAAGATAGCCTTCCGGCTTCTTCCACGGGACAATCTGCAGGCGGATCTTCTCGTATGTACTGAAACACAATGCATATCTATACTTTTATTCTTTCAAATTGGCTTTGAAACTTACTACATAATATGAGAATCTTTCAGATTTGATAATATCAGGAATCTTTCAGATTTGATAATATCAGGAAGCTTTCAGATTTGATAATATCAGATCTCGTTTTCGTTTCCCATCCTGGAAATTTTAGAATGCTGATACTAATATTTTGATACACACAATATCTATTATAAGCCTGGGCAATATTTGGCATATTCTCTGAAGCGGTAAGATATGATTAAACTTGCGCGATACGATAACAGAATCCAGACCTCAGCGCCTTAGGCCCAGCAGCAACGGAGTCCGCATCCGCCTGTGGCTTCTTTTTAGTTGACTTTGACCTCGTGTACGGTCCAACTCTTGAGTTGATCAATTTACCACTTCCACTACCTCCCCTACCCACTTCCGGTTCTCCAACCATACTCTCTGATTCTGTGTCGACAATCGCCTGGCCGGGACTCTCAACACATTCCGTTTGTGTAGTGGCCGAGGAAACCCGATTGCTGCTAGTGCAATCGGCATTCCGAACGTCACCTTTTTCTGCCTCTAACGTCACACTGGGAGTGTTACCGATTAAATCTCTACTTGTAATCTGTGGATGGTCTACAGTGTCTGCTGAGTTTTCGGTTGTCGTGCTTGCCTTAGTTTGTGTTGTACTTGTAATCTGTGGATGGTCTACAGAGTCTGCTGAGTTTTCGGTTGTCGAGCTTGCCTTAGTTTGTGTTGTACTTGTAATCTGTGGATGGTCTACAGTGTCTGCTGAGTTTTCGGTTGTCGTGCTTGCCTTAGTTTGTGTTGTACTTGTAATCTGTGGATGGTCTACAGAGTCTGCTGAGTTTTCGGTTGTCCTGTTTGCCTTAGTTTGTGTTGTTTTCCTCTCTGATGCCACTTTCTGTCCACCCAGGGAAGTTGTATTATTCTTACTTATAAACAATTTGTCTTCTTCCTACAGGAACAGAAATGAGTTTCATAAGTATCGACAACGTTTAATTACTCTTTATAGGGTTTTATATGATCTCGAATTGTACAAGTTTGTGTACATATTTTCTGTTCACTTTCGAATGGGTCGTAAAACACAACAAAGAAATAAATCCGGTGAAAATATTGAGTGGTCTTTCTTTCTCAATACTTAAGGCTTGAAAATCTATATGGCGAGCGAAGCTTGCGTCGCGGAGTGAAGCTTGTGTCGCGAAGCGACAAACTCGCTCCAATGAATACAAATGCGAGTCAAGTGATTTGCTCTTCATCAACTGAAAAATGATGGCCCCCATAATCATTCCGGAAAAATCTCGCCGTCACTGCAGTATACTTCATTGACAACCCAGTAAATAAAATAAATGAATTGTTTGGAAAGTATCAGGATCGTTTTTAAATTCCAATCAAACTTTTTTATACCTTCGTTCATTTTGTTCTTGACAATTGCTTGGTTTGAAAGAAGAAAAAAGATCGCAGCTGAAATGACGTCACATATTACTGTTTTACAGCGATGACATTACTCTATATTTCTCGCGTTAAATGAATGTCTAAAAGTCATTCTTGCACGATGTAAAGGGTCTTCGCTCGACTCAACGATCACACCGTAAAACCTAAGCTTGCTCCAATGATTACATCATTCGACAAACTTCAGCAGATTCCGGTACTCTCATCTATCCTACATCGATCGAGTGTGATTACATAAGCCAATCGTAACTACTCGGCTATTTCCGTAACCTACTGAAAAAGACGAGCGCGTGATCCGACTGAGATGTAAATATGTGAGTCACGTGATTTGCTCTTCATCAGTTGGAAAATTATGGGGATTACCCATAATGCTTCCGGAAAAATGTCACCATCACTGCGGTATACTTCATTGACAACCCCGTAAATAAAATAGATTTTTTAAATTCCATACAAGCTTTCTTCTACCTTCGTACGTCTTGTTATTGTTTGGTTTGAAAGAAAGAAAAACATCGCAGTTGATATGACGTCACAATGAACTGTTTACATCGATTGTGTTATGCTTTCCGCGTTAAATGAATAGGCGGATTAAATGTCTAAATATTGGTGTTGTAAAATGTTACGGGTTTTTGCTCGTCTCAACAGTTACACCGTAAAACATATTAGTGAATACAATAGCTGTTGGTGACTTTTATAGGGCATATCGCGTCAGTCACAAATTCAAAACGCGCGTTATTCAAATTGAATGCACACACTGTTCCAGTTATGAGACTACATCTTTCAACAAATAATATGTACTTGTCACGCCTTCTGTAGTTATCTACCTTTGTTGACCACACCCCTTCATTACTTATCGCGTCATCACAAGTTATCTGACTGTGCTAACCACGCCCCTGATATTGTAAGTAGACTTACTATATTAGATGATACTGTCTGGGTGACCTGGCCACGCCCTCTTGTATCCTTGTAGTTATGAATGACCCAGGGTCGTGAATGAGGGAGGGATACATACTTTACTCTAGTGGTTCCCACACGCAGAATCTGTTAGAAAGGAAAATAATACATGGATTAATTAAAATTTAGTTAACCCCACTGCTAAAAACCCAGTGAGAGAAAAACTATTTGAAGATAAAAAAAAAAAAAAAGCAATTTATATCACAATCTGATCCCAAGGTTTACACTGCACGGGCATACAACAGTAAAACAAGTATTTACGCACGTGAAGACATATACGTGGTCTAGAACAAATTCCATTCTGGAGTTTTGTCTCTATCTTCGTGACGCGTTTGTTTACGAAAAGTTTTGTTTTCTCAAATCCGCGAAGTCGGACGGCTCCCAGCTCTCTACAGGTAACTAGCTGTGTACAGTCCTATCACAATACCCCCTCACCCTAAAATCACCAAATAGATGTACGTGTCTCGACTGAATGAAAACATTACCAAAACATCACAAGGAAAAAGAACAAATTTTCTAGATCCCTGCAGATAAAATATGTCTTTAAACATTATTGAGGAACAAGCCAAATATTTTTTTCTTACAACAAGGGGGTGAGGTAACAAGAGAGACACTGATATTTGTACAGTAATCAGTTTTAAAAGATGAACATTTTTTAATAACTATTTTTTGTCAAATAAAATAAAGACCAGGTATCAAATTAGATGTCCTAGAACTTTATATGCAAAATTACCATTACTTAAAATATATGACACTAACAGCATTGGGAGAATGTTCTTCAAGTTTGATTATCCTAGCCTTATTAGAATTGTTTCTATCTTATTTTGTACCTACCATGTGATTTGACCATTTACCTAAAAGCGACAAACAAATCGTTTTCCTCTTATTATGGGAAACGTGTGTACAGTAAAACACGGTTACAGCGAACACGCTTATAATGAATTCACGCTTACAGTAAAACATGGTTACAGCGAACACGCTTATAATGAATTCACACTTACAGTAAAACACGGTTACAGTGAACACGCTTATAATGAATTCACGGTTATAGTTAAACACGGTTACAGCGAACACGCTTATAATGAATTCACGCTTAGAGTAAAACACGCTTATAATGAATTCACGCTTACAGCGAACACGCTTATAATGAATTCACACTTACAGTAAAACACGGTTACAGCGAACACGCTTATGATGAATTCACGCTTACAGTAAAACACGGTTACAGCGAACACGCTTATAATGAATTCACACTTACAGTAAAACACGGTTACAGTGAACACGCTTATAATGAATTCACGGTTATAGTTAAACACGGTTACAGCGAACACGCTTATAATGAATTCACGCTTAGAGTAAAACACGCTTACAATGAATTCACGCTTACAGCGAACACGCTTATAATGAATTCACACTTACAGTAAAACAACGTTACTGTGAACACGCTTATAATGAATTCACGCTTACAATAAAACACGGTTACAGTGAACACGCTTATAATGAATTCACGCTTACAGTAAAACACAGTTACAGCGAACACGTTTATAACTGATCAACATTTACAATAAAACACGGTTACAGCGAACACGCTTATAATGAATTTACGCTTACAGTAAAACACAGTTACAGCGAACACACTTATAATGAATTCACGCTCGCAGCGAAGTGGTTTCCATTATTGTAGTTTTAAAACATATTATGAACATAGTGAATATAAAGAATTACTATTATAACTAATCAAAGTCGTTCATCCCCCAGCACTTCACTATAAGAGTGTTTAAATGTAATACGTTTGATGAACTCACTACTGCTTATATCAGTCCCATAAGGTGTTGATACACTGCCAGAGAAACCCACTGAGCCGTATCATAATATGAAAATGAAAGTAGAAAATACTGGCTTTCAATGTACATTAAAACAAATCTTATCTATAGTTAGCACTCTGTTGATATTTTAACAAATGGTTTCGTGTTCGATTTTCCTCTTGAAGAAGCTGGGAGTGAAGACTTTGTTATTCTCACACTACATGTAACCTAACACTTAAATGAAGAACATGTTTTCCATCCCTCACTGAGAAAGTACGCATATTTTGATATCTGGAGATAAACTACAAAAATATAACAAGTTGAACAATTGTTTAAAAGAATTATTTTAATTTGACTTAAAAGGATAGTGGTCTGTTCAATTTTTTTGAAGGAATTAAAATGTGTCCAAATGACTCATACAAGTCATTTTGTGTTAAAAATAAAAATTTTATGCATTTCTTTCCAAATTTAAAACGATTATAAACTTCAAATTATGTCCCTTCAATAGTTGCTTCCTGAACGAAAATCCAATTCGCTATACAAGTTGGCTCCTAGCGTAACCTTTGATAAATATGCAGTCATGTCAAAGTTAAAAAATATCATCCACATATCTTTTTAATCTATATTAGAAAGGAATATTAAGATGATTTAGGGCGAGAATTTTTATTTTTTTTTTACCAAAATGAAATTTAATTAATATCTCTTTAAGTAGTCCTAAACATTGCATGCTGAGGTTAACATGACCTGTTTCTTCATTATCTCTTTGGAAGGTCTCGATGGAATGGAGTAAGTTGTTCGTTTTTACATCCCTGAGTAGAAGATACAAATACTAACTTCCTACCAGACTGTTAACAAAGTTTTAGGAATAATCATACCTATCATGAAATCATTGGTTCCCTCTGATGTACAAGTGGAAGGTCAGATTCATTGGCAATCAGAATTTTTATGGTACAAAATATTTAAGCTACAATTTTTAACCAAATCGATCCCGTGGGGATCCAGATTGGAATAGGTCCCCAGTACCCCTTGCTCATCGTAAAAGGCGACTAAATGGGGCGGTCCTACGGATGAGACCGCAAAAAAACCGAGGTTACGTGTCGCACGATAAAGATCCCTCCCTGTTCAATGGCCATGAGCGCCGAGCATAGGTATAAATTTTGCAGCCCTTCACCGGCAATGGTGACGTCAATCTAATTAAAATTAGATGTTGGATCCACTCGCATACTCGCTACACAAACATCTAAAAACCTCCCAGAGGGTCACGTCAGAGGTCAAATTCGGTATCACTCTAGACTTATCGGCTTCAACAAACATTCAATGATTTTGCCAGCGATGATTTCAATGGTCAATCGAATTTGACCTCTGACGTGACCCTCTACGGAATGTTGTTAAATGTTTGTGTAGCGAGTATGCAAGCGGATTTAACATCTAATTTCAATTAAATTGTGGTGACGTCTCCATATGAGTGAAATATTCTCGAGGGATTCAATCAATCAACCAAATCGTATCAGAGTTACAGGATTGGTGCCTTGCAGAAAGACCTTTGCCCAGCAGTTGTGATAAACGGGTACATATGGCGTACGCATTACACTTATGAGGTTCCGGATTCCATTTTCTCCTTAATATCAAAACTAAAATGTTTCACATAGCTAATGATTTTCCCTTCGACAATTCACCTGGAGTTGTATGTAAAAGTTATATCCTGTCGGAGAGCATCTCAAAACTTGAGATTCCCCGTCACAGTAGGCGAGGTCCGATAAAGAACCCCCACTGCTACAAGCCTTAGGCGCCATGTATAGGTATAAACATTAATGGGACTTCTCAAAAGATGCTGACGTCTCTAAATGAGTGGAACACTCTCATAAGGGGTGTAAAACAACAAATAAGCCTACCAATTGCCAAGCCAAGGTTACATAGGAAAGATTAAGAGCACCTTGCATTAAAACCATGATTCCAACATGTTTACAGGTATATAAGAAAAAAGTTTAGGTCACTCTGATTGATTGATTGAATATTGTTTTACGTCCCTCTCCAGAATATTTCACTCAAAGGGAGACGTTTTGGTCACTCTGAAATGGAAATTCTGAACATCTTTGAGTACAGTACATATATGTTAGCTACAGATCGGGCGCGGTATTTTGTGTACAAAATGTTAGCTACAGATCGGGTGCGGTATTTTGTCTACAGAATGTTAGCTACAGATCGGGCGCGGTATTCTAGTTGTTAGGTCGTTCGCTTCGCCACCAGGTGGTCTAGATTTGAGTCTCAATCCCGGCATCGTGTAAAACCTAAGATACTTAATAAGGGTGGTGAATGTCCCATCGTCAAATGCCCGACATTAGAAGCAAAAATTACGAATCTCTCTGATGTGACGTTTTAAAACACCGGAGATCACGGTGGGCGTTGGGACAATAAAACGTCACGGCTATGACCGCGAGTGGCATTTGTGGCACCGCATCTAAATCTGATGAGGTCTCTATATGAGTAAAAAACATTCTCGAGTAAAACGTTAAACAATATATATACAAACATCCAGATTTTGATTAACATATGCAGTGATATTTTGCACACAGAGCTGAGATTCTTGTTTTTAAATCCAATTTAAAGAATGGAGGAGTGTTTTTCTTGTAAACCTGTTTTTGTTCTGTAGATTGCATATTATCTTAAATACACCACCAAGAATGCTGTTTTACACCAAGATGTTGGTTCAAGCAAGATTACAAATATCAGGATCACTGGAATGGAAAGTCAAAAACACTTCAAAAGAGTTCGTTCCCTGTGACAATTCAGTAGAATAGCTATATTTGTAGGGAATAAGTCTTCCTCACAATGATACATGTAGTATATAAACATATCCATTCTATTGAATATAACGTCAAGCACAACACCCCAGATCAAATTCTGGTTCAGTCCGTGCTCAAAGTAGCATAAAATTATCATCTTCAGGGAATTGTTTTATGTAACTCTCCAAGGACGGACAAAGACATTGTTCGTCCTGTGTGTGAATTCAAATTGAAGCATTTTATTATGATTAAATCTATCATGGAGGAATCATGGCATTCTCAAAAACGCAAATTGATTTCGTATTAGTTTTTAATTTCACAGTCTTCCATCTGAAACAATTTTGTGGATACAAAGCATTTGTACGCTGTCATTTATCGTTCAGCAGTCAAGACGAGCTATCAGTGAAACCAACAACCGATTTACTTCCTATGCTGGATCACGACATTAAGCCTCCGACGTAATAAATCAACCGCTTTCCCTAAGTCAGTCTTTGGACTTTATTCATTGGATCTGTCACCCCATCAAAGTGGACCGATTGGACAGCTTTCACATCAAACAGACATTCTACGTAATCTACATAAACTTATTGATTTCCTCTCAGATTCTTTGAGCCTCGCCCTTAGTTCCCCTGCCATAGTATCTGATGACTTTAACTTATTGCAGTACACGGTATCGTAAAGTCTATCAATCTCCGTAATGGTATTGATTTCAGATGAATAAACAAGAAAATGTCATCGCACTGGACATATACACCACTGTAACCGTAGTATTGAAATGTTGTGATTTTCAATTTGACTACATTGTACACCACTCACAACAATCAATTAGATATGTAAATACTTTCAATCATTAGAAATGGCCAGTCGCGGTAACTCACAGGTAGAGCGATCGTTTCGCGATTGGAAGATTGCTCGTGCCATGACCACGCCAAACCTAAGAACGTAAACATAGGTTACCGTAGTGATTGCTTCGCCAAACGCTTGACATTTAGAAGTGAGAATCACGAGCCTTTCGTATATGACTTTAAAAACGGAGGCTTCGTGTCGCGAAAGGCGTTGGCACGATAAAGAACCCTCACTGTTACGGCATCGAGCGCTAAGCCTAGGTCTGAATAATCCTCACTGTTACGGCATCGAGCGCTAAGCCTAGATCTGAATAATCCTCACTGTTACGGCATCGAGCGCTAAGCCTAGATCTGAATAATCCTCACTGTTACGGCATCGAGCGCTAAGCCTAGGTCTGAATAATCCTCACTGTTACAGCATCGAGCGCTAAGCCTAGATCTGAATAATCCTCACTGTTACGGCATCGAGCGCTAAGCCTAGATCTGAATAATCCTCACTGTTACGGCATCGAGCGCTAAGCCTAGATCTGAATAATCCTCACTGTTACGGCATTGAGCGCTAAGCCTAGGTCTGAATAATCCTCACTGTTACGGCATCGAGCGCTAAGCCTAGATCTGAATAATCCTCACTGTTACGGCATCGAGCGCTAAGCCTAGGTCTGAATGTGCAGTACTTCACCTGCAGCTGGTGACGTCTCTGTTTGAGTGAAATATTCTCGACGTCACGTAAAACAAGGAAATAAGCAATCGTCATATTAAATAAATATTACTTTTTTAAAAACCACAACATCTGTCTTCGAATTGAAATAATAAAACCCACAAGAGGTCCATGTGCCACAAAGCTTACCTGGATCACATTGGCCCTGTTGATCTTTAGAATAAGATCTTTAACCTCTTTAATCCCATTTCGTCTTTTCGTTATTTCAAGATAAAAAAAAAACCACAAGAAATTTACCGACCTTTCATCCCGGAATACAGAAAAGACGACAAAATGATAATATTTGCTACTTTTTGTTTCAAAATAACGGCGAGACGACAAATTGTAAAATGGCACAAAGCAGCCACCTACCAAGCTCACAATCGTGAACGCAGTCCAGGAGTACCGCGTAACAGATAGCGGCCTTGACCTTGCTTACGTTGACCCCTTTATAACGTTGTCACACTGCAGTTACACGTAAACTATACGACCTCGTGACGCCAGGACATTTAATAGCGACGGATTAGTAATGAAAGATAAGGAAGAAATCAAGACACATTTAGATACATTCAGTACACGCAATGATCGTCATAATTGAGGAAGACCACGTTGTTGTTCTGAATGCGGTAATATGTTTAATAAAACGAGAACTATTAGAACAATCTCTGTACTTGGCGCAAAAATGAAGTGCTAACCGTCCTTGTTAAAATTAAAATCAATTGACCTGACACTGCAGATAATCTGGCCATCAGGAATGATAGTGCAGTGTTGGAGTATCATTAGTACGAGGAAAGGCAATTTAAGTCACAATCAATATGAATGGGGATTGATTGTCGGCGTTTCTTTGATCTCTGATTGGACCTTAAAATGACCGGTTATATTGCTTCTTTTCTATTTAGAGGTTTGGGAAATATCAAGATTTCAAATCAAGTTGGCATATTTACATTCAATAGTTGATTTATTCTTAAAGTAAGTATGATGTATAGTTCCGAATTTATATGTCAATATTGAGTAAAGCAGTACTTAGCACGATCTAAGCAGGTCCCATGAGGACTACCGAACCATTGAAAACGAGAGGAGTCAACTTCCCATGACCTGAAGCATTTGTTTGCCGTTTAAGTAAAGTTGTATACATAATTTATTTTCTATAAAAATATTAAATTTAAAAAAAGTGAATACATTATGTATATGAAACAAAACAAACTTCGGATTTTCCCGCAAATCAACAAATCACGTGAGCATCTGTCTGCTGTTGCATTTAGCGTTCTCACTTTCACTTTAGTAACAAGGTTGTTAATGCGTATATCATGGACTTAAAACGCATTCTATAATATGTTTAGTTGGTGTTGACTGAATATGAACAATGCAATGTGTTTTGTCATCTTTAAGGGAGATGAAAGACGTCAGAATTGTCGTAAAGCATACGCGCGACATTTAATTTTTCCTACAGTGTTGACGACCGTCATATCCCCATAAACTCGGTGATGTCATTATTTCCTCTATTTCCTGTAGGGAAATCGCATGAAATGATAAGAAAAATGGGCACGCTACACTAACACCAGGAGATGGCAATAGCGTGAAGGAAACACATAATTATGATTAGAAACCGATATTTGTCATTCATGTTTAGATACCCTTACATCGGCATCCTCCTACAACTTATAACGTAAGAAATAATGTATCCATGCATGACATGAAATTAAAAAATATATATACCTGTGTGTTGTAATATACAACTATTATAGGCACTTGGGCTCCTCGTAGTTTGTAGACGATTGAAAAAGATGAATATTTATTTTTGTTGAAAAAGAGTGATGATACAATTAAAAATGTAATGGGTTTGGTCATAAATCTAGATTAGCATGTATTATCCGTAACGGAGGCCCTTTACCTCATGACACAGATTATGTTCAGAGTTTCGCCGCAAGTTGAACTTATACTTGAATTAAAACTTTGACCTTTCACTCTACAGAAGTCAGATACACAAACCGACAATGTTGTCTTGGGCAATGAACTCCTATTGGACAGACCACTTTAGTAATAATGAACTGATACAATTCAGAAAGTAAAAGATGAAAAAGGTGTGCATTGTGGCTATATAATATATTATCTATAAAACAGTACAATGTCGATAATAGGCATATTGCCCGTGATAGGATTTCGTCCACAAATCGGAGAGTGTTGATGTCCATAAATCAGTGCAGAAAGAAGCGAAGCGTTGATAAAATTAGGAAGGATTCCAGATTAAAATAAATCAAGGACTTAAACAACAGCGACACACTGATGACATTCCATACCACGAAGTATACAATCGGCAAGATTAATTCCTATACAGAGACTCGCAGATTATAGCAATTATTCACACCTTAGTCAGAAAAAGGCGTGATAATTCCATAAACCTGTTGGCAAGATTTAATTCATTTCCGACCACGGCAATACTTAAGTGGCCACAACATTTCTGATATCGGTCTCGGAGGCAGTTTAGAACAATAATTTTTCATAATTCGAGTTACAATATGGACGTCCGAGACAATGAACAGCTTATAGCTAGGTTGTTACTTTCCACAAATCTAATTTGTAATGAGGGGCATGTTACATGCACCATCAGTCGATTCTAATTTTGTGTGTATTACTTTTCCAAAGTGCGAGAGTTAATCCATAAGCGTCCTCTTGTCTATATATGCATTGCATGTAATTAAGAAAGGAGCTTCATTTCAAAGAAAATACATCAGGGTATGAACTTCCTCTCTTCACGCCAGCGTGCTTCATTGAAGAGTGTTAGCGTTTCATGAAAAGTATGCCAGCGTGAAGCGTTCGCAGTTCATACCCTGATGTATTTTCATATTTACACTCTACTTTCATTTTGTCTGAAATCCCAGTAGTTAATTTAAAAATAGACGTACTATATTTATCTGTATTCATGAGAATATGGCTAACTTTACAATTTGTAGAGATACCAAAGGCACAACTATTGTAAATGTGAAAATTACATCAACAAAAATATCACATTTTCAATTCTGTCATCGTGACATTTTTACAAAAGAATTATTTCTAAATATTCGTCTTAATTATCTTGATTTCATTCGGTATAATCACAGATTCTTATATTCAATTATTTTCTCAATTACTTTTTTAAAGCGTGAATTCATGAGAATCATGTACGTTCTAAATGTTTGTTTTTCTTTCTACGAAACACGAAAGAGGTAGTGCGGCAGCCTAAACTCTTGTTAATTAAATTCTTAATGCAATGGAAACAAACACAGCAGTGTTCTAGAAATACCCCACTTCTACACTGTTCTTATACAAGTAATGGGCATCAACGATGAGCAAGCTATATTAATTTAGAAAGAAGATTTAAATTACATCACAGACAAAATAAATTCTAAAGTGTTTAACGATGTAGCTCATCATGACGAAGGACAAGGAGAGGAGCCGCGCTTCAAATACAGGCACTGTCTATTGATCTCGGGTTTGACACCGTCTATTGATTTCGTGTTTGACAGATCACATTAGCGACGGTTTAAACTCTGCATTGGCAGCGACATGCTAAATTGCTAATCACAAGAAACGTAATATGTCTCTCCTTCTGTATTTGATGTTTGTGAATTCGTTAGCTTCCCAATTTGTTATCCAAAAATTAAGATATCAATTTATAAACTGACAAAGCGTTGTTTTCTGAAATTTCGTGAAATTTGAAATTGATCTAAAATGGCCTATCCCAAATACGTGACGATCTTTTATCAAAGTAGTGTCATTTTCCCTTGCAGGCCGCTCGGCACGGTCCACACACTGTCTGTATGTGTCTAGCATTTAAAAATGTAGATCCATATGTATATTTATTAACGGAAAGTCCAACGATCCACGTTAGGAAAACTGAGCCGAACACTCAGTTAGGATCTTATTCCAAAACGAGGTCATTACGAACTTTTCAAAATCTCAAATTTTCGCGAGAAAATATTGTTTTCATTCAAAAAATGTATCTAAAACATCCAAAGATACAGGCAAAATTGGTGGGGGGAAAACCCAACTCGAAGTATATCTTATTTTACAAGTTGACGGACATCATATCAGTTTTAAATAGCATGCAAAAGTAGTGCATTTATTTGATTTTAGAGATTGGGGGTGGGTGGGGGTTAACTATATGTTTCAGGTGATAGGGATGCGCCCCTTGTATCCCTTCATACAAGTATACGAATAAAGCATTGGAGTATTCTAGCTACTACCAAGCAACCCCCCCCCCCCCACCAGTCTCGGATTTCTAATTATTTTGCGATGCAAAATTGCACGAGACCAACATTTTTCACATCCGATGAACAAAGTAGTTATAATTACCCGGTAGTTAAATAAAACATACGATTACATAAGAATTACCACGTACATACGGCAGATTTATATGCAATAAAAGAATTAAATCAAGATTTTTCAGATCGAGTATATATTGAAAGGTACCTACACACGGATAATTCGAGGGATGAAGAGTTCCAGAGCACTGATGCAGGGGCACCTTAATAATTTGAACAATATTGTGTTACGATTTCTGAATATAGAAACACGTCATATGAAATCCCTTCAGTATGGTATGCTTTCTCTCTTTAATAGTGTGTGTATATATATCGCATCATTACGCCTTTATTCGCGGTTCCTTTTATTGGTGTAGTTTCGTCTTTCTTCAGCGTAATAACGCCTTGGATTTGCATTACTGTATGTTCAAATTTCGAAGTTTATTGCTTATTTTTAAGTTTAATTTTCAAGTTTATTTCTTTCGCATTATTACGCCTTTTAACTAAATCCACGTTAGTTTAAACAATATTTATTCGTAAATAATTCGATAATGTTTACAAACAATGTCTTATACATGAAATAAATTGAGAAACAAGCCAAAAGGCTTATATTAATCTCGCTCTAAATCCACGTTACATCAGCATGTTACGCCCTCATCATTTGTTTGACAGGATCCTAATAGGCTTTTGTATAACACCATTGATATGATTTTAAAAGTGACAAAGTTATGAGATCAGGGTGGGTTTTTTTTTACCCGGGGAGTTAATCGAAATTGAGAGGATTTCTTTTCAACAACGTCGTGGTTTGCCTTCATTTCAAGTACTGACGTCATCACATGAAATTTGGTAAAAAGATATCTAATGCACTGTACATAAAACAATTTTCAATTGTATGTATACAATTTATTTCGTAAACACATTTAGAGGAGTTCTGACATTCTCTTATTGACAAAATTCGAATAAGGCCTTTTCATAATGGCCAATTTACATGTAACATGATGTAGAACGATGGATTGTCATCAGTATGATATTATCACCGACAAATAACTCTGATGAAGTTTATACATTGTATTGCTGAAAGATTGAAGATTGAGTACATCCACTCGATGAGACAAATAAATATACCAAACATTACCCTCTCCCCCTTTGCTTATCGATTTCCGCGGCAAGAAATGGCGCCATTAACACCCCCCCCCCCCCCTAACACCACCCCACGAATCTTCACGGTGAAACATCATAATAATGACACTTTTGTTTGGCACGTGTCACAAGGGTCTACTTCCGCTCTACAATTTCCATTGAGTTCAAAGTTCACACGCAGAATGTTGCGACCATTTTGTTCACTTTTGTCATTTATCTGCGGTCCGTTCTCCTCCACTTGAGCACTAAGAACTTCGTGGTTTACTGGAACAGACCTGTATTTTTGAGCCAATTGGGAGAAAGCTTTGGACTTGTTGAACACCTTTAGCTGATTGAGGCCACTCATGTCGCCTTGTTTAACGACACTGGTGTGGTTCTCGTGCATGGAGGTGCTCAACTTCCGGGACAACCTCCTTATCTCTTCCTTCGTGAAAAAACATTTGCAAAAAATCTTCCAGAATTGATTTCTAAAACGCTTACCGAAGAAATAATAAGGAACGATGTTGATGGCGGAATTCAGAATGACAAGAAAGTTTGAAACTTCATTAAACGTATACCATGGTGTAGAAACGAACGCTTTTTGGTAGTCAAAAGCCCAGATCATGCGTGAAATAAGGGCCGGCCCCTGACACGTCAGGAATATCACCACAACTCCAATTAGCATGATGGTGGTGTCGTTTCGGCGTTTCTCTCTCGCGTTGATCAGCTTCCCTTTCTTCTTGGATTCGTGAACAGCATGAATAAGAAAAATATTGAGCACTAAAAGTGACAGAAACGGAAAGCCTGCAACACATGTAAGATATAGCCAGGAGTGGACAATTTCTCGGAACCCCTCGCTACTTCCAAGATCCGTCAGTTTTATCACAAGCTGTCGACGGTTGGTGTCATTGGAGACAGTTATTTCAGAAGATTCATATTCGAAAAAACGAATCATATTAAACAGTAATCCCGCCAAGAAAACGCCTACTATTGACTTCCTAGCGGTAGAGATCTTACACCATCGCTCAGCCTTAAAGGGGTGGCATATCATAATGTATCTATCGACAGTGAACGCGCACGTGAGCCAAATTGACGTCACTTGAAATGTAATGGCGGCGGGGTGAATGTAAGGAAAAAGTTTGATGTAGTATGATTTGCCCCACGTAATTTCTTGAAGTGGCTTTTCTGAGTCACGTGATAAAATGAACATTGTGAGAATCAAGAATAACAAATCACTGATGGACAAGGCTGTTAAATACGAGTAGGTACCGCTCTTCATGCTTGTCCTAGTCAGAATAACAGCGGACAGGATGTTCCCAATAATTCCAAAAGCACAGACCGACATACCACAGATGCCCATCAGGTAATACATGAGTAAGTTCCTCTCGTGCATTGAATCATCATGGAGAACATCTTTAAGGGAGAAGTTTAAACTCGATAAACTGAAGTTCAGATGTGAGCCATTAAGATCCTTGAGATGTTGCTCTAAGTACGGTAAAAAGATTTGTAGATCGTCCATCATTTCATTTTTTCCCCTGTGCTTTTAACACTAGCCGATGTATTGCATAAACCGGAAATGAAGACCCTCTTTAAATGTCTATCGTCGGAGTCCATTTATTTGTATAGATATAGCACAATTCAAAGAATGATATTCACTACCATCGTCTTTCTTCAGAAAGGAACATGTTACTTTTGAAATTTCCACTTTATCTTAATATGGAGACCTGGAATAGAACAGAAAAAAATATTACCATTAAATATTACATCATTTCAAAGCCCTAGAGACAAGCAACAAACTGCATTTTAATCGAACAACAATTTTTGGGTAAAAAAAGATTCCATGAATGATTTTTGAAGATTAATGTAACAAGTTGCTCAGGCTCCGTAAACATAAAAGAAATTAGCATGACGTTGGGCATTAGATATTGTATAGATCTTGTCAAACATGATATTGTATAAATCTTGTCAAACATTAGATATTGTAAAGATCTTATCAAAATCATATATTGTATAGACCTTGTCCAACATTATGTATTGCATAGATCTTGTCAAACATTATATATTGTATAGACCTTGTCAAACATTAAATTTTGTATACATCTTGTCAAACATCATATATTGTATACATCTTGTCAAACATTAGATATTGTAAATCCTTGACTTGTTAAAGTAAGATAAATACTTTATTAATGATTTTAATCGCATTAGAAACGTGATTTCATCATGAATTTTATTGACTTATAAAAACCAATATTTTTTACATTATGACCCCTGGGCCGAGGCCTCTGCTGGTGGACTGTTAGTCCCCGAGGGTCTCTACAGCCCAGTAGCTAAGTACTTCGTTACTAGCTTAAAAATACGGATGTATATTTAATTGATGTTATAAAATTTAGAAATTCATTTCAAAATTAAAGGAAGTGAACATGAAAATGTGACAAAGGGTTCAAATTTGTCATTTTGATGTATATAATGAATTCTGAAAATCATTAAGATGTAGCTTTCTTTAGTAGGGAGATATTTCATAAAGATTAACGAATCTTTTCAATCCTTGGGAGCTGCCATATTGAAAAAATTATTATCTCCCTGCTGGATTATTTCTTAGCATCCACTAGAGGGCAACACTGATGCTGATGTCAGTAGGACACATTGTGCATTTTTGGCACATTGTAAGCATCAACGTTTAAATGTCATCAGCAGAAAGTGAATTAAATATGGGATATCAGTTTGAACCTGATGTTACAGAGGAAGAAATTGTTTCTCAGAATAATTTTTCATTACCAGCAATTGATTTTAATGAGAGAGGAATTATGTACATTCATGATCAAGGGGTGTCTTTGTTGTCATGAGTTTGAACATTTTGTGTCAGATTACAGGGATATACACATAAAGTGCGGTTCTCTAAACCCATATTTTGACATGGTGTGGTCAAGTCCTGTTATAATTGATACAGCTTACATTTATCCATGGATTTATGTATCCAGAGAGGAAGGGTCTCAGAGGACTTTGATAACAACTTGTTAAACAAGTAAGAAAAACACGAAAATGAAAAATACCTTCTGTATTCACATGCATTAAAATCTAAACATAACATGGCATTTGTGTGTAAATATTTCCAATTACACACACACACGTGATATAATACAGTAACAATTCTGTTGCAGGCATGCTATCAAGATTTATGGCCTACAGACAGTTTATCAACTATGTCAGACGCGGTCAGCCTCTTGGGGGTAAAAATCAGAGTAGTTTTAATTTACCCTCATTTGTTGTGACATAAATTAAGGGAGTATTTCCTAAAGAGCACTGCAATTATAAAGGATTTCTTAAAACCTCAGACTTTGATACAGATTCTGAATAAGCAATTTTTACTAGTGTAAATAAATAATATAACTGTAAATTGCATCTCCGAAATTTATCTGTGGTCCATGTACATCAATTATTATAAAATATGTAATTTATATGCCTATATTGCAGTACTTTTATGACACAGTCACCTTAATTATCTCCAAATATTTTAAAATCTAATAAAATTAATTGATATGGAATTTTGAAATATAACAGTACTAGTGCTTCTTAGTAAGTTCAGAAGTTGGAGGAGCTGGAGATATTTTGTGGGAGTATTTTCTTCTTTTTCTTAATGCATTGTACTTAGATTTGATTTCAATTCTTTTTGCTCCAAAACCTTATCCATCAATTCTAATATAAATCCATAAATTTCTGCTGTATAATAGTGACCCAGTCAACAACAGCAATGTGTCTCATCTACGTCAGAGCACAGATGCATACTGGGAAATAATGGATGACCTCCATAAACCTTTAACTTAAGAGTGTTTAATTGATCAAATCTCGTAATAGAAACAAGCAAATTAGATTCAGGCCACACTATTTAGTTTCAGGAGGTCTTCTAAGTTTATTATGCAACAAATATTTTTTTCATGTTCACTTCCTTTAAGGATTATCTCCCTCACGCATAGCTCTTATCCTTAGACGAATTTGACTCCACTTTCTTGGAACACTGCTTTTCCCTATAATAGCTCTAAAACTTCATTGTTATTTCGGATTTCAAACATTTCGGTTGAGCATCACTGAAGAGACATTATTTGTCGAAATGCGCATCTGGTGCATTAAAATTGGTACCGTATAAGTTTTACATTAGTGCCACGTGTACTAGTATTTATAACTGATTTCGGTTTCTCCATTGTTTATGATGGTCATGGGAGTAGAGTAACTTGGCACATTACATAATCTGAGGTATAAACATCCCACTCCAAACTTTGTTTTATGTGAGGAAATGAAATTTGAAGTAAATAAACTATTGCATTCGTAGGATATCCCAAGGACAGAGTACGGGACACAAAATGAATTTCAAGCACATGTCAAATTGGATTTTTTTTTTTTTTTATCAACTCTTGAAGAATTTATTATAACTTGGCACTATGATGAACGTCACAAATATTTAAACATTGAGTAGCACTCATTGATTTCAAGAGATCAGAAAGATTTCTCGGAAGACATGGAACAGTTAATCGATTTCCAACATGCCTATCTGCTACAGATACCACCATCATTAGTGAACCAACATAACAAAACGAGGAAAAGATGAATTCAATCATTTACACAATGGTTTCCTTCCTGTATGAAATAACCACGTCCACCCTCTCCAAATGAGACATACAATGATCAAAAGCCCCATTCTGGGTTCATAATAACACCA
Organism: Ostrea edulis; assembly: GCF_947568905.1. Classification (NCBI taxonomy): domain Eukaryota; kingdom Metazoa; phylum Mollusca; class Bivalvia; order Ostreida; family Ostreidae; genus Ostrea; species Ostrea edulis. Next base: position 81,280,612 of record NC_079170.1, read on the forward strand.
TTCAGCACTGGTTCCATGGCTTTACGACAATAGTTATATTTCTTATATCACCGATATCGTAAAGGGTCTTTTGGATGTTTAGATGAGAGTTTAAAAACTGAGACCCTGTGGGCGTTAGCAAGACCAAGATTCCTCATTATTACGGCCTCCGGTGTCATCCAAAGGTTATAAGAATCTCGAGCAAACAGTATCATTTTAATAAAATATTGGAGGAGGATCTTCATTACTACATGTATGCCACTCAAGACGGATAGGTCTCTCTAATGAGCAATTGTCATAGCGAGGGTTGGTTTTTCGCTCTTGCCAATGCTATCAATCACTGGAAACGCCATAATGATATAGCATGACAAATCCCTAGCATCTGATAGCCTTATTGGTAATTTGTTAATCATATTTAGATCCATTATCAAAGACATAGGATACCAAGGTGTCAAAATCAAAGCTTTCCTTACTGTCAGCAAACGGGGAGAAGGTGAAGGCATAATTATAGCAAACGCCTTTCGCAAAGCCATTCACAACATCAATGTAAAAACGCGACAAACAAAACCCTATACACAATTAAGGGGAGAAACTGACTGGAACGTTACATATCCAGGGGTAGTCTGTGGAGATCACAAGAAGTTTTCTAAAACCCCAAGGCACCGCATTCTATACGTACATATATTATTACCACTGAAATAGTTAAGACACCACTTTCTATTCGTACATACATGTAGGCTATTAGCTCAAAGATAGTTAAGTCACCACACTATGTACATACATGGACAATGGGTACTAAGATAGTCCAATCCATAGAGAGTGAAAACTAGTGAGTCTAAAATATCGGCAACTCGGTTATGATATTTGGTGTTTATTCAGCAAACAATGAACGTAAGAAATGACGGTCAAGGGTTTATTGGAGGAGAACATACTGTAGCACTATGCCAGTGTGTGTGTGTGTGTTGGGGTGTGTGTGTGTAGGAGGGGGGTGTGAGGGGGTGCGTGCGTGCGTGTGTGCTTCCACAGACAAAACCCACGGTATAATGGTCTGGGTTCATAACACTATAGCACCTTAAGAATAGACAATTATTCGCAAAACATAAAAACGACTGTTGTACCCTGTCAATATACATGTACATGTATATCAGTATAAATATGTTAACAACATCAAAAACGACCCTACTACCCCACAATATATATTAGTATACGTTAAACTGTTTTCTTTTGTTGTTGTTGCTGCTGTCTATTTCCCCCCTGATTTTAAATAGTGAAACATCCTACTGATGTTGCGCACCTAAACCACTATCACAATAATGATAAAAATGTGAAACTTGATAACCCCGTAGGACAACAATGTTGTCATTGTTAATTTTTTTTCCCGAAAGTAAGTCAAATCCTATAAGGTCAATCAAGGTCACAAGTTCAAACAACTTTTTTCTTTTTTTTCTTTTTCTTTTTTACCAAAAGAAAGGTCTTGTCACAAGGACTACACGTGAAAAATAATAACCCTATCTCCATCCATTCAAAAGTTACGGACAAAGTTAAATATTTTGCGGACAAACAGAAAGACAAATAGACAAACGGACAAAACCAAAAAAATATGTCCTCGAATCTCCAATCACGTAGATATAAAACTATGACAGGTGGTGGAGTGTTGTTTAATACTCCAGCGGAAAGACTATTCATATCGAGACTTTACCAGCTATCGTGGAGTGTCACTAATTCAGATTTAATCCAAGAGTTCAAGCCAGCACAGCGCAGGCACAATAAGTCTTCACGATTTCCTTGATTGTACTGTACATAGTGTCTAGATCCCCTCGCACCGTTTCAATGATGAGAGTTAGGGGAAGGGAGTTTTTTCTGCTGACGCCTGAAGTGGTCGAGACTTAACCTTACGGCCATCTGACCTCCCAGCACTGACACTAATCTACCATGACGGTAATTTAAATGAATGCAACGATAGATACATCAAAATACACGTAGTAATCTAATGAAACATTTTAAAGAGAAATGATGATGTCTGTGGAAATGTTAATAACAATGCAGATATTTCAATATAATTTGTCATTTTGACCCCCAATATATTTGGCATTACTAACGAGAATATTCAGTGTAAATGATAGGCTGCAAAACTACAGAACAGACGCATTTCATCCATACAGAACAATCGACCAATCAGGGATTCAAGCCAGCAGTAGCCAAAGTTTACAGAGAGAAAATATGGTAGCAGTACAAGCCCGTGAACAAGATAGATAACTCAATAAACTAAGAGAGATAACCCAATAAACTAAGGGCTACGGACGGCAATCAATGCTGAAGTGGACTAATACATGTAGTATTCCCCGTGATTTGGGCGGACTAGTGGACTAATACATGTAGTATTCCCCGTGATTTGGGCGGACTAGTGGACTAATCGTATTCCCCGCGATCTGGACAAACGAACTATTACATTTGTAACAAACTCACACGGTGATCCTGAAATCATGAATATTTTTCTATGGGGTGGTAAATCTTTTCAATGTAATGTATACGTACAATATGTATATCGAAGTCAAACATAGCATCCTACCAGCAATCTAAGTTGCAAGCTACGAATATGTGATAAGAGTCAATTATATTTATTATTCAGGAGAAAATAAATTTAAAAAAAAAAAAAAAAAAAAAAGAATCCTTGCAAACATGTTTGAACTTTTATTTTTTCATAGAACATTACAGTTGTAAATGTTCCCTTTTCCCGCAAAATTACAATTTAATTTTTTTTTTAAAAACCCAAAAAATAATAATAGTGATCAACACCTGTCATTATAAGATACTTGTCACTATATATATTAACAAAGACTGTTTATCAGAATAGTACACGAGAGCTAAGGTAAAAGGTGGGCGTGACTGGAGACGCACAATAAGACAGAAAGACAACGTTACCAAACACGTGCAGTAATATCCAAAATCAACTCCATATTGTTACAAATCTTCTCGCACCTTGTTCTGTTGAACTAGCCCCGACACAACTGGACCAGGTGCCCACTGTTCGCTTACTAATCTTCTCTCCTAACTTCGCGTATTATCCGGGTTCCACTCTAAACGTATATTGCAATTGGGGTGTTTAAGCCACTGATCGCATTCATGAAGGCTAATAAGTTAGTATCACTATACCAAAAGTCGGTAAAAATTATTTATTTTTAAAATAAGACAGATTTGAGTGCATGATATAACCGTGGGATCGGCAATAAAGAGAAAATTGGAAATAAAGGTAAAACGGGGCATTTCTTTAAACTTTCAGATCTTTCTTTCTTTCTTATTCCCATTTTTTTTTTTTTTTTAGATTTTTGATTTTCAAAAAAACAGGTGTCTGTTAATTTTTGATATATTAGGAATTAGTTTTATGTTTTTCAGACCAAAAAAATCTATAAGTGCAATCAATATTTGTATGTTTGATATTTTTGTAAACTATAACTAGAAATGATTCTGCGAGATATTACACTACTGTATATTTCACCAACACCTTGTTATTTGGAAGGGGAAGCGTAGATTTGTTTGAGGATTTACATATTTTACATGTGTCTTGAAAGAAAATAAAACCACGGACAGGAAAGCATTGTTGGTCTGTTTTAATGCACAGTTAAGTAACAGTAGTGCGTTCTAGATGAGAATATTGTTTTGTATTGCTGCAAGTTACATGTATATTGAAATAAAACAATTGCGCCCATTAACAACGAAGTGTAGTTTTAAATAGCCATCTTGACCACAAACATAATCTGCTTACAGTATTAGCACCCGAATGCAAAAGCAAGGTGTAAAAAGACTACCATATCACAAAAACGTCCACAGGGAAATCAGATCGCGACCTTCTATTGAATGCCAGGCTTAGCACAGGTGTGAATGTTATGTTACTTTTATAAACTGCTTAAGTTTTTTCTTCTCTCTCTGAAAATCCCCAGTGTGACGAAATCCGACGAGCATTCTAAAAATTATCTGGGGCAAAGATTTAATATGAAATTAAACTTCAGTACATTTAAGCGTAGGGGCTTACCTTTTAAAAAGATATACATGCAAATATTTAGAAAAAAAAATAGCATGAACATATTAAAAGTGTTACATAATATTTCAATATTAGGGTTTGGATAATTGTGTTTTCGCTATGTAAAGCAATCACTGCTACACCGAATAGAATTCATTCGTTGTATTATGATGCGTTATTGAAATGATTATACAACATTCAGCATTGATCAGAATGTCGAAATACGACTGAATTCAACGGAAAATCACCGTAGTTGTATATAAGCAATCATAAAACAATTACAAACTACATGTATTTCACAAAATATTTCAATCAATTTCGCATTATCCATGTCTTCCGATTGATTGTACATGTACATTGTTTAACGTCCGTCTCAAGAATTTTTCACTCATATGGAGACGTTACCATTGCTGGTGAAGGTCTGCTAAATTTAGGCCAATGCTCGGTGCTTACGGCCTTTGAGCAGGGAGAGGGGTCTTTATCGTGCCATACATGTACTTGCTGTGACACGGGACCTCAGTTTTTGTAGTCTCAATCTATTAAGTCGTTTCTTACGACAAGCAAAGGGTACTGATGACCTATTCTATATAACCCAGATCCCCACAAGTCTTCCTAAAGGCTGGTTAATCTTGATATGCATCATATAGAAAGAATTGTATAAGACTTGTTACACTGTAGCCACTTTCGGCGATAAAAAAAACCCCAAACATTTTGTACTGCATTCTGTAGTTTTCAATTGGCATACTGATAACTCATCTATATTATCATTTCTCGAAACGTCCACATACTTCCTGAATGAATGGGAAAAGTTGACCTATTTATTTGACCAAGAATGAGTTTGGGCCCGATGGACAGTGTTATTTCACATTCATACAGACGGTATTCACATTCATACAGACGGTATTCACATTCATACAGACGGTATTCACATTCATACAGACGGTATTCACATTCATACAGACGGTATTCGCAATGGAATGTACAAATGCATCCTAAATAGTTCCTATGAAAAATGTTGTCCCTTTCTTCAGCTTTACTTCCCAATCGGCGGCCATTTTTAAACATCTGTAAAGAAGCGATATGATTGGATATAGCAGCTGTTCAAAATGGCTGCCTGTTGCAAAGTACCCAGATGTTCGGAGAGCCTGTGGTCCGTAACAAGCTGCCGAACAGTTTACTGTTAGGCACAGAGGCTGGCGTACATGCCATATGCTTATTTTTCCAATTTAATAAAATCTAAATAAACTCATGATTGATTTTTTTTTTTTTTTTTTTTTTTTTTTTTTTTTTTTTTTTTTTTAGAATTTCCTACAAATATTCTCACGTAAAATCCTAATTTAGATCCACCCTAGAACCAGGAGCAATGCTTTAACCTAACATGCACCACATGTGAGTGACTTACTCTCGAGTGGGGCATTAAACAATACACAACCAACCAAGTTGTGTGTATTCATTATATATATATATATAAATATATATATAAACCGAGGTTATAGAGTGGGGCTAGAATTGGGGATAAATTTTTCACATGATTAATCAATACAGTGAAAGGTCTTCTCCAGAACGGCATGTCCAGAGTAATATTGCAAATGAAGCATTCCTATGTTCGGTTCGGTTAAGTCATGACCCCGTGGTTAGGGTGGGGTTATTATACTCGGTATAGGTTGAAATATAGGTTATGATATAGACTGAAGAGCAACAGTACCAGTCATTGAGGTGAGCATCGTGGCCTCTCATCAAACAAAGAATTACGTAGAAGACTATTGTCAAAGATATTTCATGATATTTTAATAATTGTTACCCGTTAAACAAAAAAGCTGAATATACAGTCCGATAGCTATAAATTACGAGTTCGCGTCACCTTAGGGTTTCGATTTCTCTCTCCACGATATCACATTAAACTTGCGATTTTTTTCTCCATTGTAAAATCAAAAATTGCACTTTTCTCTTCAAGTCAATACTGGGTAACTCAGGTGGCCTAAAACTCCTAATAAGAGTTGTCAAATTGAAAACCCTGAATAACATGTTGTCAATAAAAAAAACTTAATAATGTTAACAAAATTAAAATTCTTTAGTAATGGCAATGAAAAGGTAAGAATAACGAAAACATTGCAGTCTCATAAATTACATAAAGAATACAAAATTCAGAGTAGGCTAAAACGGACCAATGGAAACACCGGAGGTACCTTGGAGGAGTAAACATCCCCTATTGACCGGTCACACCCTCGGTGAGCCTTATATCCTGATCAGGTAAACGGAGTAAACCGTAGAACGGTCTATAATTGGTATGAAACAAGTCAGACAACATTCGACCTAATGATAGATTATATTTGTGAATTAGATCGTGGTAACGACCACATAATTTACGAAATGCTGATTTTAAACGAGACTGTTGAAGCCCCTGTAACATGATCTTATTTGGCAATGGCCATTAAGGTGTTTGTGTCAGTGGCCATTAAGGTGATTGTGTCAGTGGCCATTAAGGTGTTTGTGTCGGTGGCCATTAAGGTGTTTGTATCAGTGGCCATTAAGGTGATTGTGTCAGTGGCCATTAAGGTGTTTGTGTCAGTGGCCATTAAGGTGTTTGTGTCAGTGGCCATTAAGGTGATTGTGTCAGTGGCCATTAAGGTGATTGAGATATATAGCATCAGAAGATGAGTGGAAGTGAATTTTGTTGAAAGTTAAAACGGCGTGGATGTATATAAATGTCGAGTCGAAAGCCCGCATTTTACAAGTCTCATGTAGACGCCTTCAACGAAATTCTCCGTATAGGAATATGAAAACAATTAAAATATGTTCATGTTTATAATCAAATTAAAATCCCTTAATAATGATAATCAAACTGAAACCCCTCTGGTAATAATGATAATGAAACTAAAATATATTAATGATGGTAAATAAACCAAAATATCTTTAATAATAATAGTCAACTTAAAATCCCTTAATATTGGTAAGTAAATGAAATCCTTTGATAATAGTAATCAAAGTGAAATCCCTTGATAATCAAATCAAAATATTTTAATGATAGTCAAATTAAAACCCCTTAATAATGGTTATGAAATTAAAATTCCTAACTAATGGTAATGAAATTAAAAACTTCTTACTAACGGTAATTAAATCAAAATTACTTAATAATAGTTATCAAATAAATCCCTTAATAATGGCAATCAAACTAAAATCTTTAATAATGGTAATAAAGATTCTTTTAATAATGACAATGATATTAAAGTCCCTAGGAATAGCAATTAAACTAGAATCCCTTAATAATGGTAATCAAATTAAAACCCCTTAAAAACACCATGATCTTGTCCGGAAAGACTATGACTACCATTGCATCTATACTGCATAGATAGAGGAATTTTTCTAATAGTTTGCTAACTCTAGGCACGCACATGCATATATTCACACACACTATGTACGACAGATCTAGTTCTTTTCTTTTTTTATATTATTATTTATGTCCTGGAAAAGTACCGACTTTTGCTATACGTAACCGTTAGATCAATCAGGGTTACTGAAGAAGATTTTAAAAAAGAACTCGTCTGCATATTCGTAGGTGAAATTGATTACGCTTCCGCCCTGAGTTCCTAGCGATCACATGAACAAACGTCAATTACACCACAGCGGCATATCAGTTTAATAGCCTTTCTAATCCGGTAGTTCTTACAAAGATCTTCAAACACAAGTCTCCCATTCTCAGTATTCCCTTAATCATCTGAATTAGTAAGGTAGGAAACAGTGTGCTCTCAGAAAGACAAATGCAAAACTACGCGAATGTCAAACTCAAATGGGAAAGAAATATTCAGTTTGTTCCAGCACAATAAAATAAAAAGCAGTTAATCTAGAGGCATCCTGAATCGAGTTCTCGTTCCAATAAAAGCAAAGCAGGTCAATTTTTCTTTCTGCTGGAGATCATTACAGCATGTATGCACCTTTAATGATCTTTTCTACTATACAGAAAGGTTTATTTCTGTGTTGGTTTGATGACACCTATAGAAATGATGAAACAAAGACAATTCTTCGAGGCTATCTATTGTTTCTTCTTTATGTACCTTTCAGAATTGTTTACTCATATAGAGACGTCACCAGCTGTAGGTTAAGTACCAAGAATTTAGACCTATGCTTGACGCTCAGGAACAATTAAGTACCACCATTTAAACCTATGCTTAGCGCTCAGGGACAATTAAGTACCACGAATTTAGACCTATGCTTAGCGCTCAGGGACAATTAAGTACCACAATTTAAACCTATGCTTAGCGTTCAGGGACAATTTAGTACCACGAATTTAGACCTATGCTTAGCGCTCAGGGACAATTAAGTACCACGAATTTAGACCTATGCTTAGCGCTCAGGGACAATTAAGTACCACGAATTTAGACCTATGCTTAGCGCTCAGGGACAAACAAGAGGTACTGTGAGCAATGCTCACTAAGAATACCCCCCGCTTACCCCAATCTCCCAAAGGGTGTTGGTAATAAGTATAAACTACCTCTTTTCTGAGTGTAAAAAACAAATGGCATGACAAACCGAACCATATTGCTACTTCGATGTCCAGTGCGCGTGACCTTTGACCTTTTGACCCCAAAATCGATAGGGAACATCTTCATCCCATGGGTAGTCCATATGTATGATATGGTGACTGTAGGTGGAAAGGATAACGCTTTAGAGCCCGGAAACCATATTGCTTCTTCGATGTCCAGTGCGCTTGACCTTTGACCTTTTGACCCCAAAATCGATAGGGAACATCTTCATCCCATGGGTAGTCCATATGTATGATATGGTGACAGTAGGTGGAAAGGATAACGCTTTAGAGCCCGGAAACCATATTGCTACTTCGATGTCCAGTGCGCTTGACCTTTGACCTTTTGACCCCAAAATCGATAGGGAACATCTTCATCCCATGGGTAGTCCATATGTATGATATGGTGACTGCAGGTGGAAAGGATAATGCTTTAGAGCCCGGAAACCATATTGCTACTTCGATGTCCAGTGCACTTGACCTTTGACCTTTTGACCCCAAAATCGATAGGGAACATCTTCATCCCATGGGTAGTCCATATGTATGATATGGTGACTGTAGGTGGAAAGGATAACGCTTTAGTGCCCGGAAACCATATTGCTACTTCGATGTCCAGTGCGCTTGACCTTTGACCTTTTGACCCCAAAATCGATAGGGAACATCTTCATCCCATGGGTAGTCCATATGTATGATATGGTGACTGTAGGTGGAAAGGATAACGCTTTAGAGCCCGGAAACCATATTGCTTCTTCGATGTCCAGTGCGCTTGACCTTTGACCTTTTGACCCCAAAATCGATAGGGAACATCTTCATCCCATGGGTAGTCCATATGTACGATATGGTGACGGTAGGTGGAAAGGATAATGCTTTAGAGTCCGGAAACCATTGCGTCTACAGACGGACGGACGGACAGACGGACAACCCGATTCCAGTATACCCCCCCCCCCCCCACCAACTTGTTGCGGGGGGTATAATAAGTACCACGAATTTAGACCTATGCGTAACGCTCAGGGACGTAGAACGCGTTCTGTTTTTAAAGATTTCATCCGCAACGCCCGTGAATCTTACTTCTAAATGCTGAGTTAGGCGAAGCAACCTCCACCCATATCTCTGTCATAGCAAGGCATGCGCAGGGGTTGAACCATTATGATAGAATTTGGAGGGGGAAAAACATCGGAAATATGTTCATATTATCAATATGCACTGCACAAACATTCCAATGAAAAGTGAAGCTATAGAACACTGAATGTATACATCTAAATCCCAATTAGTTAAATCTCGCGGTTTTTCGGTTCGTGGTTTGGTCACAAGAGAGTTTCAAACAATTTCCATTAAGATACATACATGTACTACTATATCATTAAGGATATCTTAAGGTAATCCTCTTCTCAGCGTTACAATTATCTTTTAACATTTTGGCGATAATAAGCCAGTATCCACCAAGGCTTAAGGCATTTCAAATAGCATCCCAGTTTACACATAAGGTATGGGGAAAAAAATCCACCCACAACAAACTCTTTTCACATCTTCCCATTCAAGATGCATTGTCATTACTTCAGTTAATCCAGAACACAGCAGAGACCTTGCTAATTAAGTGAGCAACCAAGTTATTCTTTATATTATAGATAACCCTAATCATACACAGCGTCATGAGAGATACGCCTAATTATGGTGTACGGAACGAGTCCCCTTGTACCGGATTAATTTGAGCTCTCTGAACCTCCTTAGTTAAATCAACAATTTTGTCCATAGTGTCATAATGAAACTACCGAGAGTAAAGATGAATGGTCAACATTCAAGCTTAATTGGTTATCTTGATACTGCTGAAAGTAAAGATAGATGGTTAATATTCAAGTTAAATTGACTATCTTGATACTGCTGAAAGTAAAGATAGATGGTTAACATTCAAGTTTAAGTGGCTATCTTGATACTGCTGAAAGTAAAGATAGATGGTTAATATTCAAGTTTAATTGGCTATTTTGATACTACTGAAAGTAAAGATAGATGGTTAATATTCAAGTCTAACTGGCTTTATTGTGGACCTATCCTTTTCCAGCGAACAAAATGAATTTGTAAACAATATGATATACGGATTTTCATAATTATCTTAAATTGCAGTCGTGCTTTTTTGGGGATAAAAAAAAACTATCAGCAAAGCTGACTAAACTTTTGCATTGACAAAGCCAATAATCATATGTTCTTTGTGCATTCTGATTGATTTGCTTGACAGGAGGAGACAACTGTACAGACGAAGACATGAAGATAGTTAACACTGCTGGATGATGGACCATCAACATGTGGCGTCATTTTCCGAGCAAAATTTTGCAGCATCACTAAATACTAACGCAGAAAGCAGAAATTTTCTCGATGTAATCAAATAATCTGACCTATAATTCTTTTTGGAGGCCGTATTCTTTCTGTACTTAACATACTATGAGACAAAAACTACTGCGAGTTTAAACAAGAGCCCCACAGGCTTTTTTGGTCACCAGAGAATTAGTTAAAAGTATCACTAGCTCCAAAGGCTATGACATTTAAAATATTTTTTTTTCTACATATGGAAGCTAAATTTTCATATTCAGCAGCAATATAAAACCAGTTGTGTTCTTTTTAAAAAGGGAAAATAATAATAATATAAAAAAACACGAATGTGCCTACATTTTACATATGTTATAGGATCACTGACTATTTTGGACCTACCCAAAATTTAGAACACGGGGTTACGAAATTCACTATTTTTGTAATCCTTTTTGCTTTTCCTAGATGTGTATTTAATCATTTTATGCATGTAGCATCAAGAAAATAAAAGCAGAGATCTTTCAAATGATTAAGGTATATAATTATAATGAATACTTTGGCCCCACCCTGTTACCAAAACTCCCTACTCTAGGGGTCATAAAATTTACGATTTTAGTAGAGGCCTTCCTCCTCTACATGACTATGCATTTAGTTTTTTCTTTCTAATATACGCGAATCTAGAGAATAGTTTTGAATAGTTAATTTTTGCCACATCTCTAAGGTTGGTTGGTTGTATATTGTTTAACGTCCCACCTCAGAATATTTCACTCATCATTGTTGGCGAAAGGCTGCAAAATCTAGGTCTATGCTCAGCGCTTGTGGCCTTTGAGCAGGGAGATATCATTATCGTGCCACACCTGTTGTAACATTGGGCCTCGGTTTTTGCGGTCTAGAATTGTATGGGTTGTTATGAAGAAGTTAAAACACTCCATTATTAACGCAAGACGGACGAAGACTAATGACCTGAGTGACTCAGGTGACCTAGAACCCCAATGTTACCAGGTTATAAAGAAGAAGGGAATTAATGGTGGTTTGAAATGTAGACATATAAAACGAAGGAACAATTCTAATTACACAGCTCTGCCATCTTTTATTTTGCTCTACCACTGAGAACCTTAATTTCGTGGAAGTGTTACATTTACAACCATCTTGAACCCTACATCATCTATAGATGTCAAACTCTCAACCACGTGATCGTCCTCCCACGTAACCACCACTTCCTGATGTATGCCTGCTTTTCTATATCAAAGATTCCTACAATAACTGACGTTCAGGCACCGTTACTCCTTAATGCAGAGTTTTACCACTAAGATACACGTTACTCCTTAATGCAGGGCTTTACCACTAAGATACACGTGATAAGATACATGTGATAAAATACACGTGATACCAGGAGAGCATTACCACCAAGATACACGTGATACCAGGATATGTGTAAATACATATGTATCACTAAATCATTTAAAAAATCATTTTCAGTGCAAAACCTGTTCCTGCATACTTCATACCTGTCACACACACGATTCGAACATTTTCTCTCACTCGTTATTACAATTCGAGCACTTTCCCTTAGTCATTAACACAAATAAGAGGGGTATTGAACTCGCGTGTGCAAAAAAAAAAAACAAAAAAAAAACAACACTGAAGATGAAATTGGCAATCTCTAACAATGAATAACTTATATGACATCGATATAGGAGGCATGAATTATACAGGAATTCAGCGGATCGAACATTCACATATCAGAAGATCAGCAGCAAAAAAATATCACTCTGTGACAAGGAGGTCGAAGTTCAACACTTCATTGCATGTCAGGGGTCAACAAGTATCACGTGATTTCGTGATGAACCTTTGAATTCATCTATGTATGCTATCTTGCACTGTCGACATGAAATGGTTGGCATTTATTGATAATGATGATTAACGCTTCCTCTACACTGAATTCAACCGATTACCTAAATGTTGCTAATATACGGATATGTGCATTTAATGTAGTCCAGAGTTCATGATACCGGTATTGGTGTAATACGAATTTTGAAATAAAAAAACCAAAAATACTATCTTGGCGTCTCCGAATTGCTTGGTTGATAACATATCTTTAGAGCTATTCATCAAACTGTCCATGTCATTTCCAAAGGTACACGTACCTGTTGTATGATGCAATTGTAAAAAATAAAAATGGCATGCTGTTCCCTTCGTAGCCCCCCTCCCTTTCAATTAATCTCTGATACTGACAATCCCAAATACATAAAGATATTTTATTTTTAAAAGCCGATGTCCCTCTTATCCCTCCCACTTAACAAACTCTACTTTATGCAGCAGTGATGCATGTCTAGGTAATTGGCATTTTTAGTTAAATTCAGTCATAAAACGAAGTCAAAACGAAGTGATTCCGAACCAGTTTCTCCCACTTCCTCATCAGTTCTGTCATTAAAACTTCGCAATTGATTTGTCATGAAAAATAAACATCGCTTTCGTACACAATATTCTTCTGAATCGACTATCGTCAAGAGTATTCATGAGCAACTGTCAAACGGAATTTTTGCATTAAAGAAAAGTAAAACAAAAATGGAAAACACCCCAAAAAATGTAGATCACTCAAATACCAAACCCACAGCTTCTGCGCATGCGTATTAGATGGAAAAGACAAGAAAGAAGATTCTGAAGACAATGATTAAAGTTTTATCTTCGGTCATTAGGACTTATTAAATATGTTCAAATTGCACTCAAGTATTTAATTGTCATGTTAACACGATTCTACACAAAAACTAGCATTACTATACAAGAAGTGTCATATTCATACAGACACCATTTATTGTGACATTTAAAACATCGAACGTTGAATACAGTCAAATTACATCTTTATCTTGGGGCGCTACTACATAACACGGGAGCAATGTTACAGCTAGGTGGATATACAATGCAGTAAAAAAAATTCGCAACTGAATTACAAATATCGCATTTTCATTCTCGTTGTTTATTTTACGTCCCTTCAATAATGTTTCACTCATACTGACTGTTGAGACTCCATCAGCTGTAGACGAAGTGCCACACAGTTAGGGCTATATGTGGTGCTTAGGACCGTAACAGTGACAGTTCTTTATCATGTCAAAGCCGTGACACGGGACCTCTGTTTCCAAGGCCTCATTCGCTACACTTGCGACTCTCATGTCTAAATGCCGCGAGTTTGGCGAAAGATCAGTCAAGTTTTGTTTTTTAAAAAAAGTCTTAGGTTTAAAGCGACCAAGTTACAAAGAGGACTCGAACTCACCACCAACCGATCACTAATCGAACGCTCTAACCACTGAGCAATTGCGTTTTTCAACGATGCACCAATTTCTTTCATCATTGCATCAGATGAGCATGCAGTGTGATCCTGAACAATTTGTCTTCATATTTCCAAGATTTTAGTCAGGACAGATCAAAACGAACCACTTCAAGCCCAGTATATCCAAGAAAAATAAGCCATTGTTCAATATCACACACGATATTTCAAATAATGATACACTAATTTTCTACCTGTGGTCTGTGGATTGTTGTATTCATTAAAAGTCAGGACAATCCATTAGCAATTTCATCAAAATATTGTTTTTAATTTTTCAGGCTTCAACGCAACCACTTATGGTTCACGCAAACCTACACATATATTCCACATAAATAAACACTTACGCGGTGTATCTAACGATTCACTGTTTGTTGCCCATAATCCGCAATGTTCAAATCGTGACCGTGTTAAAAGTGGATTCTGTAACATTAACAGACTACACAAAATTTTATAATGACTGTGCTCTTCAGTTTGCATTGAGGCACGGCTCTCAGCTGTCCTAAAACAAGGGATAATTTCTATCATGTAATTGAGTAAAAAGTCTAAAAATGACTGGATCTCTCCCATCGTCCGGTGTCACTACACACTGCAGTAATCACAGACTCCCTCACTAATTCGTTGGAGTACCATTAACCAACCTATCATACATGTACTGCACACTGGGACATTTAGTCCCCGTCCTACGAAACGTTAGCTCCACAGGATGTTTATATCATAGGCCTTTGGGTGAGTGAAAGGTTAGAGTACGTGAGAGGTTCATGCTAATTTGCAGGTTATTTAATTTTCTCGATGACCCTAATCACGTAATAAGAGAACCTATCATTACTTACGATAAATTCTTTAACATGAAAGCACAGAACTTTAAACAAAATGAAAACTATAAATCATTGTTATGGCCAACATCACAAAAAGGTGTCGCTTTGTGGCATTATTTGCTAAGTTCAAGGTCGATAACTCTTTCAAAATTAGGTCAAGGAAATCCACACTATAATAAGCTCATGCATAAATTGCCAAAAATGGTCCGGAATACTGTCAACCCACGGGCGGACGGATGGACAGAGTGATCACTATAGGGATCCCGCCTAAAGGCAGAGGCCTAAAATAACACACCGTGTGCTACATTACAATTAAATCCGACAAAGTGTAGTGCATGGTACATATGTATGCCTTCAAACGGCCTAGTTGTAAAAGAAAAAAAGAAACCCATCGGCAACATCGGTCACCTGAGTGAGATTGCGGATACAGATGCGAACCATCAGCTCTAAAGAGTTAGAGCAGAGGACCAACAAAGACTGATGACTCAAGATGTTTTAGATTGTTTTGAATTGTTCTTGAAAAGAAGACTATTCTCCTATATGTCATCATGAAATTTCTCAAATTCTTCCTTGAACTCTCCAATATACCGTTCTGACCTTTCCTGTATATCACCTTGACCTCTCCTGTATATCACCATGAACTATCGTATATACCGCCATGAACTGATGAATATCACAATGAACTCTCCTATATATCACCATAAACTTTCCCAAACTTTTCTATTTATCACTATGAGCTCTCCTATATAACGGTCCCGTGGTAATCCGCATTAGAATAGGTCCCCAATACTTCTTGCTTGTAGTAAGAGGCGACTAAATGGGACGCTCCTTCGGATGAGACCGCAAAAAGCCGGGGTGTATCACCGCAAGTGTGACACGATAAATATCCGTTTCTGCTCAAAGGCCTCTACCACAAGTAAGGGGTACTGAGGACCTATTCTAACACGGATCCCAGCGGGAATCTTCAATTGAAACAAAGATTTGAACAAACTTAAATTTATACTTGAACGAATGAAAATAACGAACAATGATCAATCTCATAAATCCTCTATCAAAAGAAGCTTAATCGGGCGCCTTGGGGGAGTAAGCGTCCATTGTTGACCGGTCACATCCATCGTGAACCACGTATCTTGATCAGGTAAGAGGAGTAATGCTTAGTCAAAATCAGTCAATAAAAACGGTTTAACAATTGGTATGAAACACGTCAGACACCATCGACGACTTAGATTTTCAAATTAGATCATTTTAACGACCTTGAATGTACGAAACGCTGACTTTAAACGAACTTGTTGAAATCCCTGTAACAGCAATGTAATTTCCACATTGATTTCATGCAGACAAAGCTGAAGATAAGGAACAGAGATCAATCTCATAACTACTATAAAGAATACAAAATAAAGAGTAGAGCAAACACGGACCTCTGAAAGTACCGGAGGTGGGCTCAGGTGCCTTCGCTTTTGCTTCCACGACATTTATTGTTTTGTTTTTTCAAAAAAGATGAAAATGGAAAGAAATTGATGTTTTTATCAGTAAATTGATACAATTTACCACATCGACTGTAACTTATTCCCACGATTTTTTAATTAACTCACGACATTTATTGTTTTGTTTTTTTCAAAAAAGATGAAAATGTAAAGAAATTGATGTTTTTATCAGTAAATTGATACAATTTACCACATGGAATGTAACTTATTCCCACGATTTTTTAATTAACTCACGACATTTATTGTTTTTTTTTGTTGTTGTTTTTTTTCAAAAATGCAGATATGAGGGAGACCAAATTATGGGTACACTTACCTTTGCTTTTACTTCTTTCACAACGGGAAATAATTCCTTTTTTACGCTACAATCTCACGTACCGCAAAAACGATTTGTAACAAAATTATCAGCAAACCATAAAAAAGTACTGGCCGCATTCATTTCCATACACCAAATGATCTGTATAAGGGTTAACCTGTCTACTAAACATGAGAGGAAAGCATCTGATTACAAGGTTTAGAGAGGATAGAGATGATGAATGGCCTGACTCTAGGATACGATCACTGACGATCACAAGTCAAGTTAGTCCCGTCCTCATCAAAGTATAATCTTTATTCATATCGCTCGACAAATAAGCCGTTTTTATGACTAGTAATTTATTTTACAGGTGTTTACTACACGTGCCTACTGATCCGAGTGTTCAGTCTCCGTCGTCATTGATATCAAAACACTATCACTTGTAATCAACATAACACTGTGAAAAGAAACACAGTATTATACATGGTTAAAATCCATATCATATATCTCATTTTGGCTCTAGCGGTCAATATATCTTATATCAGCCCCAGAGGTTTATCTAATTTTTAATGTTGACCATGGGCTAGTATGACATATGGTATGAGGTTTATTCTGAGGTCTGATATTGACCGAAGGCTGATATGACATATCGTATGGGTTTATTATGAGTTCTGATATTGACCGTAGGCTGATATGACATATCGTATGGGTTTATTATGAGTTCTGATATTGACCGTGGACTGGTACATGTCTAACATATATGGTATGATGTTTATTCTGAGGTCTGATGTTAACCGTGGGCTGATATAACATATGGTATGAGGTTTATTATGAGGTTTGATATTGACCGTGGGCTGATATAATATATGATAAGAGGTTTATTCTGAGGTCTGATATTGACCGTAGGCTGATATATGACATGGTATGGGTTTTACAACGTAACATTTTCTGTATCTTTACATTCAATGTTGTTTTGTCTCAAATAAATCTTTCTATGTTTTCATTTCTGTATGATGTAGCATTATAACACATGTTTAAATAAGTTTTATCGCCAATTAATCATATCATTTACATCATGCAAGATATAAATACATAGAAATATAAGGTATAATTATAACTCAGTATGAGAATTCTATGCAACGCGTAATCTGATTGGTCTAGACGGTCACATGCCAGGGATAACAAAACTTCATATCTCCCTCTCAAACATCATATCTCCCTATCTTATTATATACTTTCAATTTCATCTCTTCTCTTTCTTTAAAAGTTTGCGGGTATATATCACACGATATACGCCCGGAAACATTCCGGCCCGCAAACATTACGTCACAATCAATACACAAGCAAATTACTACGTCGTTAATTTTCAAATTTTTCATCTTTTACTCAGTTAAACCAATAAAGAATTGTTAAAATAAATTATTGTTAGTTTCTAAATGAAATTGAAAGTATATAATAAATAGGTTATTGACTTTGTATGAGAAAACATGACGACCTCGTTTTTTGTCGCGGACGGATCGAGCTTACGCGCCAAAAAACTCGGTCGTCATATTTTCCCATACAAAGTCTATAACCTTTTTATTATATACTTTCAATTTCATTTAGAAACTTACAATAATTTTATTTTAACAATTTCTTCATTGGTTTAACTGAGTAAAAGATGAAAAACACGAAAAATTTGAAAATTAACGGCGTAGTGTATTGATTGTGACGTAATGTTTGCGTGCCGGAATGTTTCCGGGCATATATCGTGTGATATATGCCCGCAAACTTTTAAAGAAAAAAGAAGAGATGAAATTGAAAGTATATAATAATTATAGGTTATAGACTTTGTATGGGAAAATATGACGACCGAGTTTTTTGGCGCGTAGACGGACCGAGCTTGCGAGGTCCGTTCGCGACAAAAAACGAGGTCGTCATATTTCCCATACAAAGTCTATAACCTCTTTATTATATACTTTCAATCTCATTTAGAAACTAACAATAATTTTTTCTTTAACAATAGCTTTATCGGTTTAACTGAGTAAAAGATGAAAAACACGAAACATTTGAAAATTAACGGCGTAGAAACCGGATTGTGATGTAATGTTTGCGGGCCGGAATGTTTCCGGGCATATATCGTGTGATACATGCCCGCAAACTTTTAAAGAAAAAAGAAGAGATGAAATTGAAAGTATATAATAACCTATAAATATTTACTCTTTGGGCAGCCTCGTGCATTTTCCATAAATTTAACGTCAAGGTAGACGAAGTATATTGTGACGTCACAATAAAGTCCGAGTCATACTACTTTTATAGTAAATATGCGGGTCTCTGATACACAGTTGAATGCATGGTTTTGGTTGATACAAAAACAAGCAAGTAAATCAGCATTCAAGGAGAATGGAAATACAAAAACTGGTTATCATATTTGATTATCACTGTATTTTGTTGTTTGTACCTTGTACCGCAATGCGTTGACGGCGCGGTGTTACCGTTAAGACGATCTCAGCTACATACAATGTATACAGATGAGAGGACTCCAATTTCAAATGCACTTTTGAGTCTTGCTTTGTTTCGGTATAATAAACAATGTATTGCATGATAGCGAGAGAAATATGAAGATTTATTCACCCAGATTTATTCACCCAAGAAAAATCATATTCCCCTCGGGCCTTGCCCTCGGGGAATATGATTTTTCTTGGGTGAATAAATCTTCATATCTCCCTCACTATCATGCAATAATTGTATAATATCCACACACGAAAAGTTTTGTCTCATAATTTCATTACTTCTGTATTCGATATTTATCATGCAAACAATATATTCATTCCTGGGAGAGAGAGAGAAGAGGAAAAAGAAGAGAGAATAGAAAGAAAAAATTAGATAAGTGACAAAATAGAGCTGAGGAGAAAGAGAGAAAAAGAATATAGAGGGGAGAGAAAGAAAGAGAAAAAAATATAGAGGGGGAGAAACAAGAGAAAGAAAGAGAAAAAGAATATAGAGGGAAGAGAAACAGGAGAAAGAAAGAGAAAAAGAATAGAGGGGAGACAAACGAGAGAAAGAAAGAGAAAAAGAATATAGAGGGGAGAGAAACGAGAGAAAGAAAGACAAAAAGAATATAGAGGGGAGAGAAACAAGAGAAAGAAAGAGAAAAAGAAGTAGAGAAGAAAAAGAGACCGATACCGAAATAATGCTGGTTGGCTCAGTAGTGTTTACCGTCCCGATTGAGAATCTTTCACTCATATGGTTGATTTTAAGCCTATGTTCGGCGCTTACGGCCTTTGAGCAGGGAGGGATCTTTATCGTGCCACACCTGCTGTGACACGGGACCTCGGTTTTTGCGGTCTCATTATATCTAAAAGCTCAGACATATTGCATATTACTCTACAATGAATAATAATCGAAACCAAACATCATTTCCACAACAATGTGAAATCTTCAAACACAGAAAGCAATGTGAAACCTTCAAACAAAGAAAGTGAAGTACTCGAGTTTTGAGTCTGAATACAGGAAGTTAACAGAATAGATTATATAATGCATAGATTTAGCATTTTCATGAAATATCTAAATCAAATAAAAAGTATTAAATCACATGTCTTTTAGAATCACAAATGGCATTTCACGTAACCACAAAATCGTCCTAATTGTTCGAATTTCCTCTGTCATATTCGGACACGTATTAACGGCTAGAGTATGTTATATGTTACTATTGCGTTTTCATAAAACTTGGCACGCATATCTCAATAGAAGAGGTACACGCAGTATCTATGGACTTCCAATGTCATTTGCATGGAGACTAATTTAGGAACTTCAGAATTTTCTCTTTTTTTATATATCATGAAACTCCAGTCCACTGTTCCAGAATCGGCAGAAATTTTCTTATAAAGCTGAATTTTTTAAAACTAGTATATTTTGGTGCATTTCATGAAGAAATCTTGGAAAAAGAAAGAAATGCCCTCACGAGCACTTTCACCGTAAAAACAATGCTTCATCATATGCAATATGTAACATCTTTTTAAAGAAATTTATATAAAATTAAAAGCTGCTTTAATCGATTATCTGACATCTAAAGTGCATTTCTACTGTTAGTGTCACAAGCAGATTCAGAACCTTGTTACTTTATAGTATATCCTTATGCAACCTGTCAAATGATATAATACCTTGATCGAGCTTTAAAGTCCGCCAGTATTAAGCTAAAGTATACAAATGTACAGGTAACAAAAATAGTACTACAGAAGTTATTACGTACATACCGTGACTAACAATTATAGTATCTGACAAAGTTAGTACTTTCAGATGCAAAAAACCAATATCAGTCTCATAATCATATACATCGTATGCTATAGGATGTGGCTGAACTTGCATGAAGCTTTTTTTTTATATATACTGAAACAATAATATATGCTGGGTGAATATCGAAGCTATATTGTTCTTCACGCTTCAGCGGGAAAAATAATCAGCGCGAATATTTACTTTCTTATCAAGTCTGGGGTTGTTTTTTTTTTTATTATTATTTCTTGAGAAATCTACAAGATCTATAAGAAGGAGATTCAGTCTGGTAAACAGAGTTTTGAATATGAAAATGACAGGAAATATGCATAATTCGTTTTTTGAAATGGCATACTCAAAACGGAACACTTTCAAGGTTATCAAGGACTAACGTTTTCATTGAATAAAATAAATGTTAAGACAGTTTTGACAGAAACAATGGAAACACCAATTTAACTAAACCACAAACACTAGTCACCCACCTTACTCTCTGATTTCCTCCATATTAACACTGATTACAGTGTATAGAAGCTCATCATCCTACCTATTATAGCCTTCCTATTCACACTGAAGGCTCTACAACATCTGCTTCAGGCCAGTCTGCAGTCAGTGAAAAACACACTATGCATAAGAAAATATAAGAGAGAGAGCCTTCAATCGATGTTTGATGAGGAGAATGTGTCCATATATACCGCATCTCTGCGACGTTTACTACTTTCCAAAACTGACCAGATGAAATCATACAAGAAACAGGTTTTTGCTACTGTCTTGGGAGTCATTTAACCGGGGGAAAATTTGACAGAAATTTGTCACAAATGGTAAAAATTTCCCAAAGGATTTCTAACTGCTTTATAAAATTGATTAGGAAAAAAAAGCCAAGTAGGAAATTTGTCCGTGAACATTTTCATTAATATAGTGTAAAATGTATGACGTGTTTGTCAAATTGGGGAGAGAAAAATTGGAAACAGACCATATTGATTTGTTACCTGTAAAAAAAAAAAAAACCTTCTCATAAGCATTTATAGTATAATAATGAAAATATATGAAACACATAATCTATAATAATATCACCAGTAATCTTTCGGAATTAAGAAAACGATTGAAATCCCTATTTTTAGAAATGAGAATTTGACAACATCTTATCACTATCGTCATCATCTGTCGTTAAAAATCCTTTTTTTTTTTACTCCCTTTTTTCCAACGAAAACAAGATAAAAGATAACTTCTTCACACATAACTAACGTGAAGCACCGCCACGCTACACGTGTAATCCTGTCGTACGACAGACGTCCGCTTCTTCAGTATCATAAGTCTGGAAGGAAAATTAAACCACGAATGTTTTGCGTTTTGTTTTTCATGTCTCTGTCATTATCCGTGCATCGCGTCTTCAGAGTGAATTCTTCTCCTGTAAATTGGACGCGTTGAGATGCAACAACAATAGAATGTATTCAGTCTTTTGAGAAGCAGAAAAATGGCTGTCGTCATTCTTCTTTTTGTGTCAAGGTCATTTCAAGGTCATATTCTTTTGATACTAAAGAAATTTTGAAATTCCATAAGAGCAGATATATTATCATACTTTTGATTCATTTCGTATTTTGTCTTAATTTGTAGCATAATCATAATACATCAAATAATTTTGTTTGCTTGCATAGCAGAACTATAATAAGCATCAGCAAACTTATTATGATGCAAGGTAGACCGAATTTTCAGCATATTGATTGTTATTTCAATCATTCTTCCACTGTTTAGACATTTATGGAAGTTTTTACATAATAACACCGGCGTAATACGACATATAATGATTAAGAATACGGTAGGGGGTATCGGATCATAAAAGAAAGAGAAATTAAGTTCCATTTTTCCTTAGGGAAAATATTAGGAGTAGAGCATTTAAAATGACCACCAGGGATATAACAAATACAGCGAAAGAAACATGACATAGAGAGGAAATATTACATAGAGGGTACATGCTGTGTCCGTCAAACAAGCGAGGACATTCTTATTTTGTAGACGTCTCCATATGAGTGAAAGATTCTCGAGAGGGACATTAAACAATATACAATCAATCAATCAAAGTGTTTGTATGGGTATTGATGATGTGCATGTGGCAAGAATTTTGATTTTCTGCAATTGTTTTTTAGAAAATTACATGTGTTCAATACTAATACAAACACTCTGTCAAATTATAAGGTCCTCACTTGAAAACTGTGGGAGGAACTAACCGGACGAATTATGTACCGGCCTTATCAATTAAAGGGTCAAATCCTTCAATAGAAGTCAAAATTTATCAAAATTGCAACATGATCTAGAGTGACCCACAAAAAAGCTACATCGTAAGTTTCGGCTTGATATGCGACAGTGAAATGAAATTAGAAACACAAAATCTCGGACAGACAGACGGACGTACAGACATCGCTGTTTTATACTACGTCCCGTCTAAAGAGGGGGGGGGGGGGTTATAAATTATTTTGTTCATATAGATAGAAGATGTGGACAGCAGAGTTCACTGACCACCGGTCTCATTATCATTGAAAACCAAATACCTTTGATTGTCTGATGTTGCTTTATACCTTTGATTGTCTGATGTTGCTCTGTCTTAATTAATTTTCAAGAAGCTTATTTCATGTCCGAAATACACACGACATTTTCATTATTGCTCGTACTGAAAGCAGACCGTAGAGTGAGATGCATCGACTGGCGTTTTGAATTTGACAGAAGTATCGTGAGACATCTATCCCAAGAGCCAAACGAAAACCACACGGCACCCCTTACTTCCAAATAAAAAAGATGAGCGTTTTTCTCATATAACACATTGTCATGAACGAGAACTTTTGACTTCAGTAGACAGATACACACTCCCCAGAATAGCCCACTTTGTATACCGTTCATTATAAAACATGTCCACAACACAAATAAGATAATTCAGGAGGGATTTACAGAGTACATCAGTACTTCTGAACTTTCTACGACATGCATTCGTCTCTACTGCCGGAGTCTAATTCCTTAAACGTTACTACAATTTTGAAATTCACACGTCGTCAGTTGCCAAGATTTGCTGCAAAGACTAAAAGGGCCAACTTTACAATATTTTGTTGTATATAATTTTACAGTTTCATAGAAGTTTTCCATAGAAAATTACTTAATATGTCAAAAAAAAAAAAAAAAAAAAAAAAAAAAAAAAAAAACCACCACAAACACAGACCCCCAACAAACAAGCGGAGTATACTTTGTGGATGTTTCTCGACATGATTTAAATGGTCCACACCTGTTGAAATACAAACCAGTACTTATAGGCGAGATAAATTGAAATAACAAATTGCGTACCGGCAAACATTTATCTAAATAAGGAATATTTTTTAAAAAAATGTATGTCTAGCCTACCATCACTTTAATATGTATTCTTTTGCAGTAAAATTATCAGATTTTAAAATCATTAAGAAAATTCGAAATAACAACTACTGTACAATAGCAAAACGACCAAATAGCGCCAAAATGCGCATGTCTTATTAGCCTGAGGTCACGGGGAGGTTCAATATAGAATTTCATATAAAAGTTTACACTCATATCATTAACTTAGCGACACATGATTATTGTTCATTTTTCTACATGTATAAAGCCAACATTATCATTCACAAAGAACCGCTTATAAATAGCGTCTGAGGCCCTCCTTTTAATGTTGCTCCGCTCACTGGAAAACTACTACTTTTAGATAAATCGGGTTGTAAGCATTTTTCTATTACATCGCCCCTTACAATTATTTCATTATGGTTGCTACTGACCAGCAGAGCAGTCTTCGGATGACCAAGTAAACAGCCTGAGGGTCGATGAAATCGACGAGATCTCCATACAACTCGGAGCCGGAAAAAATCTACTCAGAGAGACTTTTTTAAATGAATTACTTTGAATGGTACTGGTGTGAAAAGGTGCATGTGATTTGCAATTTATTTCTATAAATGATTTCGATCTGTAAGAATATTCCAAATAAAACTACTTTTCGACTTTCCACAAGCATGCATACAAAGTAATTTCATCTTCATGTTTCAGTTCTTCGTTTCGTAGAATGGGTAGATGTGGATATGCACGTATGCACTCTTGGAATTAGCAGATCATGTACAAGTGCATGAGTATGCACGTGGACACTCTGGGAATGAGTAGACCAATACTGTACAATTGTATGAATATGCACGTGAGCTCTTTAGAAATGTTAGGCAGCATGTTTAAAATTACTATCGTTCTAATAGCAGTGAGTCACTTCGCTCGGTCGAAAGTGCTCGGAGGGGGGGGGGGGGGGGGGGGTGTAAAGCTTCTCATAGATTTCCATGAAACAGGTTTTACTTTTGTGCTAATTGACCAAACACATTGAAAGAATGTCATAGCGTGGTAATCTAAACTCACTTTTTTTAAACCAAGCAGCCAATCAGTGAGTGCTACATGTACATGGGATTTTCGCACGCGCAGACACTGTTTCTGGAATACTAGTATGTAGGACCAGGAAATGAAATAATGACACGGAGGATAAAGTGGAACGTGGGCATTTAAATTAAACTTGACTTTGAGATACGAATGTAGCGGTAGTTACCATAGTATTGAACTAATATCAATTAATTGGCAAGCGCCACTGAATTTATCTAACGGCCGCCAGTTATTCAACTGACCCCCCCCCCCCTCTCTCTCTCTCCAAAATAAAAAAAGGTGCAACTCCCGTAACCTCAATACCATCAAGTTGCATTACGTATGTGTTTTACAATAAGACCATTCATGTTTATCGAAATTGCTGTCAATTTACAAAGTTATATGAATATTCATGATATGACTTCACAAATGTCAACAGGTAGATGTACGCACGATAAAACATTAATGTGCACTAAATATATCAACGTAATAGGCACATAAAACCCGAGGACTGCTTCCCCCTCCACTTTTTGACAAAGTTAATATCCGTTACTTTTACACGAACAGTCCGTTAATTTCACATGCAAAGTAAGATACATTAGAGGACTGGCCCTCATTCCACTCTTTTGGTGGAAGTAATGCGTGGTAAGAATGTGAGCTTGAATGAACTGATGGATTGAAGGAAGAATATAAAGTTTGGGCAAAAGATTTTTTTTTTAGGTTTCATTTTCTGCTGGTCAAGAATATTAGAAGGCAGTATTTCTTCCGGCTGCGCCCCCTCACTATGAAGAACGATGCAACGTGACTGCGTACTAATCTCACTTCGTGTTATATATATATATATATATATATATATATATATATATATATATATATATATATATATGTAAACCATTAACTCGGCGATGAATCGTAAATTATTTTTAATTTGCAGTCATCTAAATGAAGTAGCGGCCATTGGTTAAATTAAGTGACAACCGCCAGTTACATTAATATCAATTCTCTACCCGGGAACTTACCAGCTTCCGTGGCTATATCAGGAAAGTAAACCACGAGTACCTACGTCATTAAGGTCGTGAAGGCTAAATATTTTGTTAAACAATATTAATGATAAGCGCCCTCAGTTTCACCGAAACTAGAATGAGTAGTGGCTCTAAGTAAATCCATATCTAACGCTGTTATGATGGAATCAGTATGTGTGATATTCAAGTGTCTGTTGCAAGAAGAACAAGATGTGTTTGTGAAACACAAATGCCCCCGATAATGGCCAATTCCGAAGATGGCCGAGGTCACAAGGGCAAATATCTTGGTACCAGTAGAAAGATCTTGTCAAAAGAAATGTTCATGTACAATATGAAAGCTCTAATATTTACCATTTAGAAGTTATGACCAATGTAAAAAAAAAAATTAAAGTAGGTCAAATGTCAAGGTCAAAAGGTTCAATACCAACGGAAAGGTCTTGTCACAAGGAATACTCAAGTGAAATATGAAAGCTCTATCACTTACTGTTCAAAAGGTATTTGCAAGGTTAAAGTTTTCAAAGAGTAGGTCAAACGTCAAGGTCATGGGGTCAAAAATGTTGGTACATGTACCCACGAAAAGGTCTTGTCACAAGGAATACTCATGTGAAATATCAAAGCTATATCACTTATTGTTCAAAAGTTATTAGCAAGGTTAAACTTTTCAAAAAGTAGGTCAAACGTCAAGGTCACGGGGTCAAAAATGTTGGTACCCACGGTAAGGTCTTGTCACAAGGAATACTCATGTGAAATATTAAAGCTCTATCACTTACTGTTCAAAAGTTATTAGCAAGGTTAAAGTTTCAGACAGAATGACAGAATTACAGAATGACAGACAGGACAAAAACAATATGTCCCCCCCCCCCCCCCCCCCGGATCTTCGATCTCGGGGGCATAAAAATAAACAGACAGGGTATCGATAATTATTTGATTACTTTTTCAATACTAGACAAAGAATTCAATTAGCCTTGCATCAAGGGGCAGTGAATTTCCTTCACGTTGTCAAAGCCCACATAGAGCCCTAGGGACTTCATAAATTTCACAAAGCGGGAGAATTTTACAAACAAATCCCATATAGATCCCGGGGAACTTGACAAATTCCTTCAAGGGCCCGGGAGACTTTAAAAATTCCATATAGAGCTCAGGGGACTTTACAAATCCTATATAGATCCCGGCGAACTTTACAAATCTCACAGAGTCCAGGGAACTTTACATATCTCACAGAGTCCAGGGAAGTTTACATATCTCACAGAGTCCAGGGAAGTTTACATATCTCAGAGCCCGAGGAATTTGACAAATCCCATATAGAGCCAGGGGTACTTTACAAATCCTATATAGATTCCAGGGAACTTTACAAATCCCATATAGAACCCGGAGAACTTGACAAATCCCATATAAAGCTCGGGGGATTTCACAAATCCCATATAGAGCCCGGGGAACTTAACAGCCGGTTTCATCACGTAATGGTTGGATCCATATCGAACAGAAGAATAAAAAAACAAGAGGCCCATGGGCCACATCGCTCACCTGAGTCACCTTAATCCATATCAGAAGACTTTCCATATATATTTGCATGTAAAACCGTAGTCCCTATTATGGCCCCAAACCTACCTCTGGAGGCCATGGTTTTTGCAAACTTGAATCTACACTATGTCAGAAAGCTTTCATGTAAATGTGAACTTCTTTGGCCCAATGGTTCTTGAGAAGAACATTTTTAAAGATTTTCCCTATATATTTGTATGTAAAACTTTGATCCCCTATTGTGGCCCCATCCTACCCCAGGGGGCCATGATTTTAACAATTTAGAATCTGCATTATGTCAGGAAGCTTTCATATAAATCTCAGCTTTTCTGGCTCAGTGGTTCTTGAGAAGAAGATTTTAAGATTTTTCCTATATATTTGTATGTAAAACTTTGATCCCCTATTGTGACCCCATCCGATCCCCGGGGACCATGATTTTAACAATTTAGAATCTGCACTATATCAGGAAGCTTTCATATAAATCTCAGCTTTTCTGGCTCAGTGGTTCTTGAGAAGAAGATTTTTAAAGATTTTTCCTATATATTTGTATGTAAAACTATGATCCCCTATTGTGGCCCCATCCAACACCCGAGGGCCATGATTTTAACAATTTAGAATCTGCACTACCTAATAAAGCTTATCTATAAATTTCGTCTTTTCTGGCCCAGTGGTTCTTGAGAAGAAGATTTTTTAATGACCCTACTCTATTTTTACCTTTTCTTGATTATCTCCCCTTGGAAGGTGGTCTGGTCCTTTATTTTAACACTTTAGAATTCCCTTTACCTAAGAATGTTTTGTGTCAACTTTGGTTGAAATTGGCCCAGTGGTTTTTGAGAAGAAGTCAACAATGTTAAAAGTTTACAGACGGACAGATAGACGGACGGACGCCGGAATACGGGTGATCAGAATAGCTCACTTGAGCTTTTAGCTCAGGTGAGCTAAAAAAGGAACAAAATTAACAGTCAGTTAGATAAAAACTACAAAGGAAACCAATTTTCCGATTACATTTCCTTATGTTATCGGTCATATTAGCAATGATTGTGCATTCATAACTACAGACTGGGGTAACAGCTACTGATCACAGACTGGGGTAACAGCTACTGATCTAACAGCTACATGTACTGATCACAGACTAGGGTAACAGCTACTGATCACAGACTGGGGTAACAGCTACTGATCACAGACTGGGGTAACAGCTACTGATCACAGACTGGGGTAACATCTACTGATCACAGACTGGGGTAACAGCTACTAATCGCAGACTGGGGTAACAGCTACTGATCGCAGACTGGGGTAACAGCTACTGATCACAGACTGGGGTAACAACTACTGATCACAGACTGGGGTAACAGCTACTGATCACAGACTGGGGTAACAGCTACTGATCACAGACTGGGGTAACAGCTACTGATCACAGACTGGGGTAACATCTACTGATCACAGACTGGGGTAACAGCTACTGATCACAGACTGGGGTAACATCTACTGATCACAGACTGGGGTAACAGCTACTGATCACAGATTGGGGTAACAGCTACTGATCACCGACTGGGGTAACATCTACTGATCACAGACTGGGGTAACAGCTACTGGTCACAGACTGGGGTAACAGCTACTGATCGCAGACTGGGGAGGTGAATCGGGGCGCATTAAACATAGGTAACTAACGAGTTATCCTTCCGATATACAATACATAGAAGCACATGTAACAACAGTTCTTCAAGGTCGTTGTGCGACAATGTGGACCCGTCTTGTGTCAGTCTACTAGTACAGAACAATGGTACCACATCATGTTGGGGGCTAAACAAATCCCCTTGTCAAAAAACAAAATAAAACAAAGATGTACGACACACACCGGGGATGGAAGAATAAAGTTTCTGGAGCAGTTAAATCATCACAAGCTTTATGAAACAGTCTCACCAAAGGATCAATGTACCCATTGAACAACATAATGTACCTGTTCATAAGATCACTGAACACGAAGAAAGTCCGCACCCAACATACAACAATCCACAGATAACTGACAAATACTGAAAAGTACTGAACACAGCACTAAACACTATCAGGTACTGACGAATACTGAAAAGTACTGAACACAGCACTAAACACTATCAGGTACTGACGAATACTGAAAATTACTGAACACAGCACTAAACACTATCAGGTACTGACGAATACTGAAAAGTACTGAACACAACACTAAACACTATCAGGTACTGACGAATACTGAAAAGTACTGAACAAAACATTGAACACTATCCAGATACTGAAAAATACTGAACATAGTATCAAACAATATACAGATACTTACGAATACTGAAAAGTACTGACCATGTTAATAAACAAACAAAAATCCACAGACATTGACGAATATATGTCTAAAAGGTACTGAACATATGTACACTAACTTTTCTTTCATAAATACGGTAGATAAAAATATAGAGACACGTTTTAGAGTAAAATAATGGTGAATAGTCGAGTTTACAGTTAGCAAATCAATTAAACCCCGAGGAAATGACGAGTCGAAATACTGATACATTTCTGTTTAATGAGAAATTCGATGATTCTCCGATGTTTGATATCACTATTATTATCATTCTGGGCAGGATGAAACAGTATCCATTATAACCATATATATGTGGAGAATATTGCACTGCGGGGTGATGCCCGATATCTAACTGGCATTTAATTAAGTAGTCAATGCTCGAGTTCCGGAACATAAACAAGTTTGTGCACCCTAAGGCCATAATACGTCCAAAGTAATTTTTAAATAAAATCTACCAAAATAATTACATACATGCATATAAATAGCAAACAAAGTAAACAAGCGATCTGTACGTATTGCATATCATTAAATACACGTCCCGTATCGACCTTACATGTACGTTATGTCGTTTATGTAATATTCTGCGCGAATAATTTTATGCATAATCAATATATATATATATATATAGCATTTTAATCAATTTATGGCATATCAATATAATCAATATATCGAAATATATGGCTCTTGTTGGGCGTGACCGGTGGACAGGGGATGCTTACTCCTCCTAGGCACCTGGTCCAGGGGGTCCGAGTTTGTCCAACTCTGTATTTTATAGGAGTTATGAGATTGATCACTGTTCGCTATCTTCACCTTTCCTTATAGGGGTTATGAGATTGATCACTGTACGTTATCTTCACCTTTATAGGAGTTATGAGATTGATCACTGTTCGTTATCTTCACCTTTATAGGAGTTATGAGATTGATCACTGTTCGTTATCTTCACCTTTATAGGAGTTATGAGATTGGTCACTGTTCGTTATCTTCACCTTTATAGGAGTTATGGGATTGGTTACTGTTCGTTATCTTCACCTTTATAGGAGTTATGAGATTGATCACTGTTCGTGGGATTAATCGGTGTTCCATATCTTCACCTTTACAGGAGTTATGAGATTGATCACTGTTCGTTATCTTCACCTTTATAGGAGTTATGAGATTGATCACTGTTCGTTATCTTCACCTTTATAGGAGTTATGAGATTGATCACTGTTCGTTATCTTCACCTTGATAGGAGTTATGAGATTGGTCACTGTTCGTTATCTTCACCTTTATAGGAGTTATGAGATTGATCACTGTTCGTTATCTTCACCTTTATAGGAGTTATGAGATTGATCACTGTTCGTTATCTTCACCTTTATAGGAGTTATGGGATTGATCATTGTTCGTTATCTTCACCTTTTCAGTGAAAACAACGAACAGATCTCTAGCGTCGCATCAGACAACGTTTTGTCCGTCTCCTCAGTCTGGGGTTCTACTGTTGTGTTGTATTATGTACACTGAAGCATATTATATAGATCGGCGTTTTCCCCTCTGCCTAACATCGTCCGGAGTCACAACTTAATTCTACCCGCGTTTCTAGAGCCCAGGAACAGTTTACATTCAATCTATATACTTAAACATTAAAACACGTTTCGGACTTCATGTTCCTGTCTAAGGAAAGTTATACTTCAATCACGTGACACGTTTTATCCAATGAAAGAGGGTCATTCTACTAGAAGTCCAAGGCAAAGGAATATTTCTAATACGATAAAAATATTACTTTGATCTCTTGTAAAAAGATGATGTGAATAAACATTTTGAAAAGTAGGCCCTGGGTCATAATTTTATGGTGAAAATCCTTGATAGTAAAAGAAATGATTCGTCATGATATATCTCTCTGTGAAGTAGCAAAGCCCTATTCCCCTTGGTTCAAAAGATATACATTGTACTAGCCAATATTAAAGTTTTATTTTCCTTAAAAATCTACCCCCAACGCTGCCGCTGCAATCATATCAATAGTTTTCCGGACATTCTCCCCGGTGAGCTTAAAATACGAAGACCTAGACAGAAAACAAGAATTAATTCAGTAAACATTGAGACCATAGGCGCCTGGGTCAAAGATATTTTTCTATAACTTATATGTAAACAATGGATGAAATTCGAACCACGAATAAATATTTCTCCCTGATCTATGGTGTCTCTTTATACATTTTTTCATGTTCCTGGAAGCTTAAATACACGTGTCATTATCACAGAACACTAATTTATCCACTTTTTAAAAAATGTCTTATCCCACTGATTCATAATATATAACGTTATATATTATGAATCAGTGGGATAAGACATTTTTTAAAACGTGGATAAATTAGTGTTCTGTGATAATGACACGTGTATTTAAGCTTCCAGGAACATGAAAAAATGTATAAAGAGACACCATAGATCAGGGAGAAATATTTATTCGTGGTTCGAATTTCCTCCATTGTTTACATATAGGTTATAGAACAATATCCTTGACCCAGGCGCCTATGATTGAGACTAAGTTTTACATTTTATGTTAGAATAATTCAATTGTGATGATAGTTTGATTGAGTGTATCTTGTTTAACATCCCTCTCGAGAATTTTTCACTCATATGGAGACGTCACCAAGACTGGTGAAGGGCTGTAAAATTTAGGCCTATGCTCGGCGCTTAAGGCCATTGAGCAGGGAGGGATCTTTAGCGTGCCACACCTACTGTGACACGGGACCTCCGTTTTTAAGGTCATCTCCGAGGACCCTTGACATTCACTACTGATGCCGAGCGTTTGGCAATGAAACTGTCACTACCTGTTTTAACGACGTAGGTCATATGCGGTTTGGATTCGAACCCTGACCTTCCGCATGCGGGGCGAATGCCCTACCTCAATACCATCACGGCGAAACTCACTACATGATTACACTCTCTGTAAACACACATGCAATTCACTACATGATT
The DNA here is from genome assembly GCF_947568905.1 of Ostrea edulis. Taxonomy (NCBI): domain Eukaryota; kingdom Metazoa; phylum Mollusca; class Bivalvia; order Ostreida; family Ostreidae; genus Ostrea; species Ostrea edulis. The sequence continues at coordinate 81,313,800 of NC_079170.1, forward strand.
ACATTCTTTGTAAACACACATGAAACTCACTACATAATTACACTCTTTGTAAACACACATGGAAATCACTCTACCTTAATACCACCATCTACTTAATCAGCAATCGCATAAAAATACCAAATTTTAGATTCTAAAGTTAACCGTAGTAGAAAAAGGTCCAGAAAATTCCCTTTTTTTCCTTTTTTTAAAAAACCAAAATCCCATAAATCTCGTAAACAAAAGTCCAATGTGACGAAATTTAAACTTGATTTGTGAACAAATATCAATAAATTATATATCAAATTTCAACTTCTTAAACCAGCAAAAAAAAAGAAGAAGCCAAAAATAAAAACTGAAGGAGTTAATTCATTCCTGAACCTATTCTGTTAAGTAGTCCGTAACAAAGTGAAGCATGATGTGTTCCTGCTCATCAGGTAGCCACTATTCAAGTTAAATACCTAGTAAGTTAAAGTATAGTGGAAACATTCGGAATAAAGTCCCATATCTCTCGTAAAAATCAGTTCACTATTATAACACCAGTGAATCACTTGATCTATTAATATACATTTATAATAGTGAATCACGTGATCTCTAAATATATTAGTGAATCACATGATCTATTAGTATACATGTATATAGTGAATCACGTGATCTCTAATTATACATTAGTGAATCACATGATTTCTAAATCACAATTCAGCTCCCTTAATCAAAGCCTGATGACAAGTCTGTGACGGACGGACAGGGGGGTCAGACGACAGAGGAACAGACGGACGAGGTGTAAACTACATGAAGTGTCCTTTGGCTTCGCCGGTAGAGGACTAACAAAAGCCTTTAGAATTTGTATTTCTAAAGTATTAACGGGCATACAAATCCAGAAATAAATAGGAATATGAAAACAATTATATAAAGTCTACCAATCTACATGTAGTATTATACGCGTATACAGAGCAACACAAAAGAAATGACGACACATCAAAAGATACAACTTCATGTTCAAAGATTTGTAAATATATCAGAATACCTCAGACAAAACAAGAAATATTAAATTTGAAGTTAATCTTCATCACGCCCACCTAGACACGTCGCACCGTGTTATCGATTTGATTTCCATAATTACATACATGTACAGATGTACGTATAATTGCAATAAAAAAAACACCCAGAAGATCGAATATAAAGTGATAAAGGTTGTCGAGGAAAGGTTTTAGGACTGAATTATGTAAATTAGGATAGAAGGAGGGGGATGCCGGTACGACTTTTGCCAAACTCATTTCATGCTGTGCGGCAATAATTCATGATTTACTCAGCCGAAAAAATAATAACCTTTGTTTTGTAAGAAAAGATTATTAGTGAAAGAATTCTAGCGAAACAGATTGCATTTTAGGGGAAGAGGTAGCTAATTGTAGAATCAGAATTAACGCCATGGACTACACATGTATTAGGTACTATTCACAGTTGGGTTTTTTTTCTTCACTATTTTGAAATTTTTATACTATATGTATTGAAAAATAGATTTTTTTGTACCGTTCACAACAAAATGAACACCATTGTTTAATAAGGAAATTAAAACACTACTATTCTGCTACATCTATTTACAAAAATAACATGAAAATGAAATGTATCACACAATCAAACTTCTTTTACATTTTTAAAGGGATTTCTCAAAGACGCGAGTCTTTAAATGTTTACAAACAAGCAATGAAAGGATAGCTTTGTAATTTACAGTATTTTAATTTTGCAGTCACAGATTTACCTTTTAAATGACAGTTTACCTAAAGAATACTTGAAATGTGGAATATACATGTACATGTATAATGAACTTAGATCGACATCCATTTTTATTTTGAAAACTTTGTAAACAATAACATACCCCAAACATTATTTACACAACAAATAAGAGATTCTCAACGATGAGCTCGTCGTGAGCAACCCCCCCTCTCTCTCTCTCTAAAGACTAGGAACTCAATTTTATAACAATGCGCATAAGCTAAACCATGATTGGAGCTATCATTAATATCTACCACACTCACTAAACAATGCAACATTTATTTATCCTTTGCAATCTAGACAAAATGGAATATGTTACATGTATATATAGTGCACTTTAAAATTCACAAATCTCTGCAAAAATACCAGATCCTCGGTATGATGGTTCTTGTTGTAACATTATCAAATAGTAATTCACCCCAAAAGGCATTAAATGAAACATTTGTTACTCCCTAACATCCCCCATGTGCAAGATAATGAGACAGTCACGGACTCTAAAAGTATAAGCACTGGGATACCAAATTAAGTCACCGTGGCCTAATTAGGGTTGCAACCAGCTTTTCATTAATTGTCGATCTTCAGGTCAGATGTTCGTTGTCTTTCAGTGTGATTTTACACGATGGAAAATTATCCTGACAGTTTGGATGTCGTACAGTATGACTTTACACAATGGAAAATTATCCAGACAGTGCTTTACAGCATGGCTTTACACAATAGGCAATTATCCTGACAGCCTGAATGTCGGAAAATTATCCTGAAAGTTTGAATGTCGTACAGTATGACTTTGCACAATGGAAAATTATCCAGATAGTTTGAGTGCCTTACATCATGACTTTACACAATAGGCAATTATCATGACAGTTTGAATGTCGGAAAATTATCCTGAAAGTTTAAATATATTACAGTATGACTATACACAATGGAAAATTATTCGGACAGTTTGAATGTCGAAAATTATCCAGACAGTTTTGAGTGTCTTACAGCATTTTACAACAGAAAATTATTTAGATAATTTTCGCGTCTTTCAGTATAACTATACAATGGAAAATTATCCGACATGTTAAGTGTATTTCAGTGTGACTTTACAGAATGAGAAATTATCCACACAGTTTAAGTGTCTGATAGCACTGTACACAACGGAAATTTATCCAAACAATTTTGAGTACTGCAGAAGACGGTTTTTTTCTGCCTGGTACGAATACATGTATGTGCTTGAAAAACACGCTGCATTTATAACCGGTCAAAAACCCTCTTAAACCTCTCTCTCTCTCTCTCTCTCTCTCTCTCTCTCAGATACACTCACAAAGCAGGTTGAATATACTCAATTAGTTTCATTCTTCATCAGGAGTATCGTCAAACTGCACGAGATATGTTTTGTTGGTGTCGAACTATCAATCATTCACGATGAGCTATGAAGCCGTCAGTTTGCCACCATGCAGGTGAGACTTTTACCGTGATGATTTTAATGCAGAAGATGAACTTGTGATGTCTATGTCTACTTTTACGATTCACGCCAAATCCTCATCAGCGATAGAACAATTAATTTGTTGTAGTAAATTATTATATTTACATTAATTTTGCACTATTTTTGTCTCTGATATCTTTACACATTTTGCGTGAGTTAAATTTGTGGTATAAGCAGAAGAAAAACTCAAACGTAACTAACATGAGTAAAACAAAACATCCATAATCAGATATTGTAAAAAGATATTTAACATATTCTCTGACCGTATGTGTATATTCGCACGACAAAGCATCGCTGATTCATACCTAATTTCAACTCTTACATAATTGTAGGTTATAAACTCGTTAAGAAATGATATCTAGGTTTGATAAAGAAAGTGCATGTATATGATAACCTATCTACGGAAAAAAGTAATTAATTTTAAACATCTCTTTATAATTGATCAATAAAATAAGTGGATATGAGATCTATATCAGATTAATATTACTTACCAGAATTGCATCTATTTCCATCCACACCACGTGGTCCGAATCTGTGAAAACCAATAATCACGCCAATTAATAAAATAAATACTCGCTAAAGCTCTATGTACACGCCAAGGTTGGCTACAGATTCCCCATCCTCAGTACCAATGTTAAACGATCGCCGACTGGCTCCATATTGCCTACCAATCTATTCAAATGTGCAATTCGTTTTTACAACTATAATGTTAAAAATAGAATAAAATTTACAATATTTTCTCCTTAACAATGACTCCAATTTCGTGAACTAATTCATAAAATGTTCTTCGTTTTAAACCACTCGTAATTAAACCCTCAACATTAATTTTCGTACAAAGAGAAAGAAAATCACAGTAGGTACAACTTTACTAATTAAAACAATGTTTTATGTTGAAATTCTAGTTTGTACCTTCACGTGAAATGTCAGAGCCGTCAGTGGGACTCCGGGAGTACGTGTATACACGCTGTACAGATACGTACAGTAAGCTAAGTTCTGTAACTGTGGACTCGCACTGCGATGCAGTTCAACAATCTCTCTTTAAATATCAAAGTGACGTCATTCACAGATCAACGGAGGACGACAGTAAGCCTGTCAGCATTTTATATTTTTTCCTTCATCTTTTATCGAAAAATATGCAAGGTTTTATGTTTTCTTAATTTTTAAAATACACTTCGAAGAAATCATTGGTCTAATTTATGTGAGATAATTTCTGCTAAATGCAGAAATTCAAGCTGGGTTTTATTTGTTACTTAATTTCCTACCAAATACCAAAAGTACATACTAAATTTCTTTTCCTCAAAGAATCATAGTTCATAGCACTAAAATTTACATTCACCTAAGAGTTCAACTGATTAAAAAAATCGTTGAAAATGATCTGAGAAGATTTCAGTATTTAAAAGTTTGCATTCATATCAATTCAACGATTTTCATATCAAACCAAGTTTTTTAAAAATGTTTTAATGAAAAAAATAAATGAATGGTAATGAAAAAATAGAGGAGACATGGCTGTAGGATTGTCAGCGATCACGTGGTCATAAAATACGTAAGCTTAGCTAAAGTTTATGCATCATACTTCCTACAAGTAAACTGAAATGCTTGGATTTGACTTTCTTCAAAGTAACTTTCCGACATTTTCCCTCTCCATAAAAATGTCCGAATAGGTACTTCGGTGGACATTTTAAGAAACAGAGTCTTAAAATCCCGACAGGGCAGTCACTACCGACGTCAGCCGTAATGTCAGTGATTCCAGCTGATTATGGTGTTTAATCGTGGTGAGTTTTCGATTACATTCTTCAATACGCTACACATAAAACAAGCAAGTCCCCATGATGTCTACATAATACTTTGTAGGTTCAGGATGAATGATACACCAGAGAAAATGGATGTGAATGAAAAGTGGAGAATATGTACAATATTTTCAAATTGAAAACTTTCAAATTTACTTTAATTAGTCAAAAAATGAAGTTTTAGTAGAAAGCAATCTGGGAAAAAATTAAAACCCCTGCTGAACTCGAACCCGCGATCTACTGTGCAGCAGTCGACGTGTTAACCTACCAAGCTACTAAACTAGATAATAATATTTGAAATGAATAGACAAAAATTGCTGATATCTAGTAAATTTTCATCCACGTTTTAAAAGGAAGTCAGCCATTATGACGATGTAGAGTACCTCCTTAAAAATGTCAACAAATACTACGACGCTTCTTAAACTGAATAACATTTATCAATTCGTATACATTTGGGCTTTAAATTAATCAGCTATGACTTTTTCCTACTTTCAGTCCCGTGGGGATCCAGATTAGAATTGATCCTCAATTAAACAAGTTTATTAATTAAGAAATAAAGTATTGCTTTGAAAATACACGTAGGCATGGACTGTGACGTTTCAGGCCGGCGTGAAGCGTTGCAAATGAAATTAATTTCTGACATATTTACTTTAACTCCTACTTTTATTTCTGTCAGAATTCCCCACCATTAATTAAAAATAGACGTAATGTTCATGTATTTATCAGGTAGTCAACTGCAACGCGTTCATCAAGAAAAGTTTATCACAATGTGAAAATTTGTAAAGATATCGAAGGTAAAAGTATTGGGAATGTAAATATATACGCACGACTCTCTAAACATGTAAAGCCATGTCCATACAAACATGTCTATATACATACGCCTGTAAAAATACATGTCCATACAAATATGTCTATATACATACGCCTGTAAAGATACATGGCTAAACGATATGCTCATAAACATACGTGACAAATTCACATGGTCTGATACAGACATGTCTATAACCACTCCATTATACGCCTCCGGATATACTATTCAACTTCTATTAATTATTGTCCCTTGGGGATCCAGGTTAGAATAGGTCCTCAATACCCCCTTGATTGCCGTAAGAGGCGACTATATGGGGCGGTCCTTCGGATGAGACCGTAAAAACCGAGGCCCCTTATCACAGCAGGCGAGGCACGATAAAGATCCCTCCCTGCTCAAAGCCGTAAGCGCCGTGCATAGGCCGAAATTTTGCAGCCTTTCATCGGCAGTGGTGACGTCTCCACATACAACAAATCAATTAAATGTTAGATTACCTATCTACCGACAGCCCAGGTCTTATCAGTCTACAATAAACCGATATACTCACTGTTTATGTGCACAACAGATCAGCAGGCATCCTGCTACAAATTACCAAACTCAGAGATCTCTCCAGCGTAAGGCATTGTACGTGGTGCTGTGTGAACCCCCCGAGAACTAAGTGAAACAAATCACCCTCAACTATGGCCACCGTGTAACCAAAAACAAGAAAATGAACATTGTCAGAAGATGCGGTAAACAAGACGTAATACGGGGCTTATTGAAGCCGTCTAGAAAGGGGACAAAACCTTTGATATATTGATCGGGAAACCAAAAAAAATGTTTCTCCCATCTGGAAAATTATTTGGCTATCGGAGAAATCATCAGCACTGATGGCCGTGATCTTTTAACTTAGGCGTGAAATTCTTCAGGCAGATGCATATTGAGTGATGAGGCTTTTAAAACCTCACAACAAGCACATGCTAGGACACGGTCCTTCTCACAACCCCCGAAACCACGACGCCAGATAATCACTTGTTGGTAGTCAAGAAGAATCCATAATCTTGGCGGAATTATTCTACATCAAATTTAATCAAAATCACCAAATCAAGCATATTCAAAATGATAACCAGCAACACGGAATTAGTCGGCAATGATTTGCACGCTGGCCCAGCATAAGTTTTCAATTGTAATAGAATATACAGTATTTGTACTTGTACATAATCACATCGGGTATTACACGTGCAACGAACTCTGCCTAAACCCATCCCACTGACATTGGACAGTCTTTAGTGAAAAGAAACTCTAAAACTTACTATTCTCAGTGTGTTTTTATAACTTTTTTCAGTTTTATAATTAACCAGAACTGTCTAAAACGACAACACCAATATACATGTATCTCCTATAAATAGAACTTAGGTGTGATAAAACTATTTTATCAATGTATATGATTGGAACGTTGTGATATTATCAGCGTTAAAATCACACGAATTCCTGTACGAACTATGCACAACGCATTCTTCACAAATTCTCTCACATACAAACCATACAAAATCCTTGTCAAAATATTTGTATGACTTGTGCGTATGAGAACAAAATAAGACAACGCTTTGGGAATATTGAACTCATTAACACCAACGTTTCCATTGTTCCGAAAATGCATGTAGATGATAATGGGGCAATTCTCAAATGTCTCAAATCTTTCATGCATTTTCATTCCTTTCATGGAGTCAATTGTCGCAGTCAATCGCGGTCAGTGATAGGGCATCGCTAAAACCATTCCCATACATTACTTTGAACTTTGTGGGGTTGTCCAAATTTTCGCAATATCCGGATCTCGCGAGAATTGTTCACTCATAGAAACGTCACCAGCTAAATGTGAAGTACCACACATTTGAGTGAGGGTTCTTTAATTCACATTCTACTTTGATTTTTGTCGGAATTCTTAATCGTTAAAAAAGGTGATAAAAATACAAAACAAAACAAGAGGCCCATGGGCCACATCGCTCACCTGAGTCACCTTGGCCCATATCTTTCCATATATATTTGCATGTAAAACCTTAGTCCCTATTATGGCCCAAAACTACCCTTTGCAAACTAAAATCTACACTATGTCAGAAAGCTTTCATGTAAATGTCAATTTCTTTGGCCCAATGGTTCTTGAGAAGAAGATTTTTAAAGCTTTTTCCTATATTTGTATGTAAAACTTTGAACCCCCCCCCCACTTGTGGTCCCATCCTACCCCCCGGGGGCCATGATTTGAACAAACTTGAATCTGCATTATGTCAGAAAGTTTTCTTGTAAATATCAGGTTTTCTAACTCAGTGGTTATTGAGAAAAAGATTTTAACTATATATTTGTATGTAAAACTTTGATCCCCCTTGTGGCCCCATCCTAACCCCGGGGGCCATGATTTGAACAAACATGAATCTGCACTATGTCAGAAAGTTTTCATGTAAAAATCAGCTTTTCTGGCTCAGTGGTTCTTGAGAAGAAGATTTTTCCTATATATTTGTACGTAAAACTTTGATCCCCTATTGTGGCCCCATCCAACCCCAGGGGCCCATGATTTGAACAAACTTGAATCTGCATTATGTCAGGAAGCTTTCATGTAAATCTCAGCTTTTCTGGCTTAGTGGTTCTTGAGAAGAAGATTTTTAAAGTTTTTCCCTATATATTTGTGTGCAAAACTTTGATCCCCTCTTGGGGCCCCATCCTATCCCCGGGGGCCATGATTTGAACAAACTTGAATCTGCACTATGTCAGAAAGTTTTCATGTAAAAATCAGCTTTTCTGGCTCAGTGGTTCTTGAGAAGATTTTTAAAGATTTTTCCTATATATTTGTATGTAAAACTTTGATCCCCTATTGTGGCCCCATCCAACCCCAGGGGCCCATGATTTGAACAAACTTGAATCTGCATTATGTCAGGAAGCTTTCATGTAAATCTCAGCTTTTCTGGCTTAGTGGTTCTTGAGAAGAAGATTTTTAAAGTTTTTCCCTATATATTTGTATGTAAAACTTTGATCCCCCTTGTGGCCCCATCCTACCACCGGGGGCCATGATTTGAACAAACTTGACTCTGCAATATGTCAGGAAGCTTTCAGGTAAATTTCAGCTCTTCTGGCCCAGTGGTTTTTGAGAAGATGATTTTTAAATGACCCCACCCTATTTTTGCATTTTTGTGATTATCTCCCCTTTGAAAGGGACATGGACCTTCATTTGAACAAACTTGAAAGCCCTTCACCCAAGGATGCTTTTGGCCATGTTTGGTTGAAATTGGCCCAGTGGTTCTGGAGAAGAAGTCGAAAATGTGAAAAGTTTAACAGACAGACAGACGACGGACAAAAAGCGATCAGAAAAGCTCACTTGAACCTTCGGTTCAGGTGAGCTAAAAAGAAAAGACCCCCCCCCCCCAATCCGACATAATTCCGTTCGAACTTCTTTCTAAGATAAACTGGCTTAGACACCAAAAGTGTATTATGGACACGATATGTTTATCATCCAAGTATATTGGGCCTATATGTTGCAAAAATTATATCCACACCGTTACATGAAAACAAACAAAGGCACTTGTTTATTTTGATGAAGGATGCTTTAGATGAAGTTGTCCGGCAAAGCCGACCTGCATGGTTGTTATATGCCAGGCAGAATGTGAAAATCGCCTTCAGCTTTACAGTTATCAGGCGCTGGATGTTACGACACGTTAATCTAATTGCGTCATCACGCATGTAGGAGTTTGGAACTTTGAAATAAATGTATACCAGTGCTATGACTCTGGAAACCACTATTTTTCATAGGAAATCATGTTTCTTTTTTTTTTTTTTTTTTTAGCAGCATGGACCTTTGTATTCTAGAAGTGACGGTCGCAGGTCTTTACAACGAGATATTAAAACCGATGTCTTATAATCAAATACCGATCACAAGATCATAAGTATGTATTCAACTTTTTGTAAACCATGGATGTACTTTACATATTAATTAAGAAAGTCTACAAGAGATAAAAAATAAGGAAATTGCAGTGTTTGTAAATTTTGATCTTTGTCGTAAGATATTTTGTAAATAGGCGATGATTAAAAAACGCCGTCACCGCTACGGTCGTGAGTGCCAGGTACTATGGGTTCTAATATACGACAAATCACCGTCATACGGGAGACACGATGTCGAAAAATGAGTGAAAAATTATCCAAAGGATGTAAAATAAATACAGAAATACTAAGTGGTAGATATCTATTTTTACGTTTGTTTTCATTCAGTCTATCGACCGTCTGTAGCACGCATTCTTTTTCCTTGTGATTTGCTTGGCCTCAGCTATCTCCAATGGTGGACACATTCCTGTTGAAGTTCGCTAGAAAATCTAGCAAGTGTGTGTGCTAAGAATGTCTTGTCTTTTCCTCCAAATTAGATTTTTAAAATAATGTATTACGGGAAACTTGAGAGCTACATGTATATACATGTAAGAAGCTTTGTCAGAAGACGATGTAGTTCGCCGTGATGCGTGGCTCTACTTAGCATACCCCCTTGGTTAAAATCAATTATAGCTAAGGTTGAAAATTTTAAAGAGTAAGTCTAAGTCGAAGGTCAAGGTCACTAGGTCAAAATGAAAGACCTGGTCATAAGGAATCTACATGGGAAATATTAAAGCCCTATCTCCCTTTTGTCCCGTGGGGATCCGAGTTGGAAAAAGTCCTTAGTGCTCCTTGCTTGTCGTAAGACGCGACTAAATGAGGCGGTCCTTCGGACGAGACCGCAAAAACCAAGGCCCCATATCACAGCAGGTGTGGCACGATAAAGATCCCTCCCTGCTCAAAGGCCGAAAGCGACGAACATAGGCCTTCAGCCCTTTACAGCCCTTCACCGGCAGTGGTCTCCAAACAACATACCCCCTTGTTCTAAAAGATAGTCAAGGTTAATGTTTTCCCTTAAAGTGTGACGCCCACACCGGGGTCATGACAAAAGATCTCTATCCCGAGCATTCGTCCCGGCGAGCTAAAAATCAACGTCAATGATCAATTATGTCTTAACTGGTTGCCGAAAGGCTGAAAAAATCTGGCAGTTACCGGTAGCAAATTGATGCTGTCAACAGATGAGTGAGTTGTTTGTGTTTACAGTGGTTGGTGATAAGTCAAAGAAGCTACATTAAAAAGGGGACAAACCACACCATACTTTTTTACATACAGGTTTAATCCCCAAACACTTATGACAATTATGTGTCACTTGTTGCTGATGTCACGGGTCTATAATAAGTCAGCGATATTTTGGAGAAGTCCAGCTGAATGCGTCTCAGTAATGTGCAAATCATACACGTTTGAAGACGAAATTTGTGTGGACATCGAAAGCGTTTATCAGACCATTACGCCGAAGCTGCAATGCTTGAGGTTTCTACGGGTTTGTACATACAATGTACTACACGGTAGGTCTGTGGTGTTGTTTGTTATACAAGGAATGGGTATGTACATTTGGACTTCCGATACGTTTGGATATTTTCGCTGACAGAAAATTCTTCCTGCTCCGGATAACACATTCTATGGAAATTTATTATATACTTCTACACGGTCTAGATCTATAGAGAAATTTTACGCGCTTTTAATAAGATTTATGGAAAAGACTAATGTGTATGAAGAACTACCGTCCACTCACCAGGCGTGTGCCTCCCCTTTATATAATCAAAGGAAAAATAATAGATACTTCCTCTGCCGTACACTGAAATTATGTTTGCTATGTATTTAAAACCACGGAGTTAAAGTGCCAGGAAACTGATTTATTACAAAGACTCCGCGAAAATTTGATGTAATAATTTGTGAATCTTTTCGCATGTTTCCAAAGTATACACAATCATATGCATTTTGTCTCTTATGTATATGGCAATTCATTCTAAGTTAGTTCGCCGAAATATTGCAATATTTAGTCACAAAACGGATTTAATTCTAAATATTTCCTTTAAAGTTATTTTAGACTTGCAAAGAATTAATTTTGATAAAAAAAAAAACTATTTTAAAAAGTTTAGTGATGTGAACTTTAAGGACAGTCCGTGAACTTAGCAATCTGTTTTAGAACAGCACATCGCGAAAGCGTGTTCAGTGTATGATCAATTTTTAAATCGCGGAAAGCTACTGATAAAGAAGGCGATGCTACAGGGGGGTTTAACAATCTCGTTTAAAAGTCAGCATTTTGCAAATTATATTCTATGGTCTTTATGATGATCTAATTTGCAAGTACCTTTCATTAGGGCAAATGCTCTCTGACCTGTTTAAAAACAATTGTTAAGCCGTTCTTTGCACACTGATTTGGACTACCGATTACTCCATGTACCTGATCAAGATATAGGGCTCACTGTGGGTGTGACCGGTCAAAGGGGGATTTCTACTGCTCCTTTGCACTCGACCCCCTTGGATGTTTCCCTGTTCTCGATTTGGTATTCATTGTGGCTCGTTATCTTCACCTTTCACATGTGTACATACACGTAATATGAAACATTTAAAAGAAAATACGTAGACGCTTGTACAACTTTAACTTAGAGATTTGTGTAATATTCCGTGGTCGATGACTGGATCATGATGTCATTTGCAAATTAATGGACGATATGTTCACATATACACCTGTAATTCTATATTATATCATCAGAAGAAAGGTTACTGTAATGTCAAATGCTAAACATCCGCAGTTTAATCAAATCTGTCAGGGAAAAACCCATCTTCTCTATGAAACCCTAGTCATGTTTGAATTTGCCAGGATTCATCACACTTTCAGAATTGAAGCCCGTGTCTGTACTTATGACGGGCTGAAAAAGGCCAATTAAAAGGACTCAGATCACAGATTTCACACTACACGTTAACTTCTACTGCCAAGCAAACTTACAAAGTGCGCCACCTAAGCCATACAATATACCCCCCATCTCTGTCATCAAATACCGAGACAGCGGAAGCTGAAATGACTCAATGAGTGGAGAGGTCGGTCACACAGTGACCTCTAGCGTTCAGTTATTTATGATTTCACGATTCTTTCTCTTAAGTCAACGTAAAAGGGGGATTTTAATGACCATCTATGACACCGCTGTCTTATTTATATGATCTTAAATATAATTAATCCGTGCGATGCATAGCAAGACTTTCACTTTATCAGGATTTCACATTCGTTGACTCTCTTTAATCTAATACTTTTGGCTTCGTAAAGTACATCATGTGACAGTGCTGTAAAGCTGTATTGATTTATAGATAAAAATGAAACTTTCTTCAAAGTTCACTCTTCCAGTTCTTATCCGTCAATAACAGTGGTCTATTCTACCTAAACAGATTAAAGCCTTCAGCAGGAAACTTACCTATGGCGCGGCTCTTTCTTTCTGTTGGAGATAGAGACAATAGGATTCTGGCCATACCTGACGAGGAAAAGAATGCATGATGATTTCCGAATCTCTTGAGATTAATATTGTATTAAATAAACAGCAAGATCCGGGGTTAACCAACGTTGAAAATCCTCAGCAATTCTTTTTTTCTTTCGTTTACACTCAATATGGTGTTTTTCTGTTATATGATATAGTATATCGCATCTCAATACGGTATAATAAAAGCACACACAGAATCATACGTCAGTAAATAAAACATCCACCATAGGGGCATCTGATGATCAGAGTGTCAGACGCCGATCTGAATAAACCTACGATATCATTTATCACATACGTATTGTATGGGTACTTGAAACATGTATATAAGATTAACACTCTAAGAAGTTTGAAATATCATTTATAGGAAATATTGCTACAATATTCTAGCTCGCTTTTCATCATTATACATTTTGTATCATATTTTAAACATTTCATCTGTCGGAACACGGGAATGGCAAATACGAGATCAATTTTTTCGAAGGTGCACGTGTCGTTTGCAGCTAAGTTACAGGGTGTGGCAGAAAGACGAAATATCAACCTCGCACTACTTTTCTTTGTTCATTTGCTCTACGTCCCTTAAAGAATCCTTCACTCATATTGAGACATCACCAGCTGTATGCGAAGTACCACAATGTTGCCATATACATGGCACTTAAGGCAGTGAGGATTCTTCATCGCAACAATGCCTGCCGTGACAGGGGATCTTCCCGTTTTCCATGTTTCATTCAAACGCCACGATCCACTAACTTCTTAATGGTGAGCCTTTGGCAAAGGAACAGTCACTACTTATAATTACGTCATAGGTTTGACCAATCGGATCAATTGCTCGTTCTTTTCCGTAACCGTTTGCGGTTACGGAAATAGCCGAGTAGTTACGATTGAGGTTTGACGTCATCAAGGCACGAACGGAACTCAAACCCGCAATCTCCCGGTCACAGAGAGAACGTTCTAACCGCTGGTAACAGAGCACTTACAGTTGTTTTGTTTCGCAGATTATATCGAGAACGATTCTATATATAGTAACAACGGAGGTATTCTACCGAAAGTAATTATCAACTAGTGATACAAGGAAACATGACATCCGATTGATGCGAAGTACGTGACGAAGATAGAGAAATTAGATGACGTATGACTTATGCTCGATGCGAAGTACGTGACGAAGATAGAGACATTAGATGACGTATGACTTCTGCTCGATACGAAGTGTGTGACGAAGAGTGACTAACACAACGGGTTTAATCCATAGAAGCTGCGAGGTGTGTGGCAAAGGTGACCGAATCATGACGTGTGGGCAAGGGTGTTTGACAGAAAAGTCATGTTTAACCATCTCAAAACTTCATAAGAGGTTATTTATCGCAATGAATTTGCATCAATTTAAAACAAAGAAATAAGGCTTAGAACTAAGAATTAAACAGCATGAGGCATTGTGGTTCATATCTTAATGTAAATCTATTTCTTATATCTGCTATCAACTTTTATGTCTGTCAGAATTCCCAGTCATTAAAATATGTCTATCAAGTGATTTTGTATTCATACGCGCATTGTTTACAACTGCAGCGCGTTCGTGAAGAAATGCCTATCACTAAAATTTGCCTAGACATCAAAGTAAAAAACATTGAAAATGTAAATATTGTTTGACACAGATTCGTATAGATGAAAATCAATTATAACATTATAGAAATCCTTGAAATATGTGTAAGATTGCACTCTGATAAAAGAAAGTAGTCTTACCTGAATATCTACACGGATTTCAGGAAGCGTCGCCTTTATGGAATGCCTTCTTTCTCTCCCCCGTAGTTGTCATATCCCATTAAGACCAGACCGAAACCGTAAAACGTGTGTTGAAAGGTGTGCTGTATACACTGCACCCTTTGCTAGCTCTTGTTATTATACATAATTATATTCAAGACCATACGCAATTACATTACAATTCATGTGAAAGAAAATGGTTACATCTACATGTATTTACTAAATAAATTTTTTTTAGCAGACAACAATGACAATTTGTCAAACACAAAAACATCAAAATGCTCGGTTTTCCTTCAGAATTAGAGCCCAAACACTTCAAGCTACTGTTTTTAATAAAATTCCGCATTTAGCCAAATTCCCCGGATACCGCTTACACGTATTATTGTATAATCATAACGGCTTACACCTATTATTGTATAATTATAACAGTTTACACGTATTATTGTACAATCATAACAGTTTACACGTATTATTGTACAATCATAACAGTTTACACGTATTATTGTACAATCATAACAGCTTACACGTATTATTGTATAATCATAACAGCTTACACGTATTATTGTATAATCATAACAGTTTACACGTAGTATTGTATAATCATAACAGTTTACACGTATTATTGTATAATCATAACAGTTTACACGTAGTATTGTATAATCATAACAGTTTTATCTCCTGGACTATGGACACTGTAACTGAATCCATATCTATTTAGAATAATAATTACATAATGTTATTAAGTACGTGGAGTTCAACCAAATTATCAGAAATGTATTCGCTTTTTAAAGTCACATGTCCTTTTATGCAGACTTTAATCCACATTACATTTCCATATCCGGTCTGATAACAGTATATTGTCTTTCTATAACCGGTCTGATATTAATATATTGTCTGTCTGCATCCGGTCTGATAACAGTATATATTGTCTGCTACAGATTCTAGGTTCTCTGAACACCAGATAATACATGTGTAAATGAGCTGTCCCACGTATAAACATTTTCCCTCAAGGTACATGTATCAATAGAAACCGGAAAAAAAGATTTTTAATGGGTCATATTTCCAGAACTAATCAGGATTTTCGATACGTTATCACTCCCCTGATCGACAGTGTCAAGGTCTACTTTATTGAAAGTGTTACAAGGTTTCTCCCCTCTAATTACAATAAACGTAATGGTAAATGTGCATCATTGGCTAGGTTCAACAGGACATGGGCCAATTATATATGTGCAAGGTGGGTTGTCGGGAAATAGATCAGCAAAGAGCGATTGTTTTATAACGACTGCAATACATAATGTTTTGCGTTTCAGTTCGAAACAGTATTTCTTCGAAACATCACTCTTTTTTTTCTTTCTTTGTTTCTTTGTTTTTCGTTTTATTTGCTGTATTTTATTCAACGAAACGGCACTCATTTTCTCGTGTTATTTGCCGTATATTGTTCTACGGAACATCACTTTTTTCGTTTTATTTGATGTATGACTTTTTGAGAAAAGGGGAACTAAACTAACAGTAATTGGTTCCACAATGCTTCACCAGAGACAAAGTCAAACCTTGACCTTTCCAAAATGACCTTGGTTCAAAAGTCCCTGTCCCAAGAAATATTTGTGATCAGCTATGATCAATTTTTTGATAAAAGGTTTAGGAAGTATATACTCAGAAGGACAAAATGCCGGACATGATGGCCACTATACGCATTTCAGGAAGCATAAAAATATGGCAAAAAAGTGGCGATAGTGCAACAATAATCACTAAATATGTTTCGGCACTGGGAGCCCTTCGGTCAACCCACGGTTCTACTGTACCGAGTTCTTAACCAAAGGCATAATTTATCTATGTTTCTATTCTCCTAAACCGCTGAACATTTAATTATTTACCCAGATCGAACAACACATCTGTGCTGCATAGAACAAAAAAGTGGGCTTTATGATTTCGTACTTCCCTGCCCGTCACTATCAGAACAGAATGTATAGCAATTCAAACTCTGTCCCCGTCATAACAATGCTTCTAATCCCGTCAAGATGTCAGCGACATTGTCAGGAAACATCCCTCCAGGCTCTGCCCAGCTGGGGAGTTATTACAGTTGCTCATTCCTGACACCGTGGACGTCTTCTGTAGCGACAATAGCTGCATAGACTCTCCATGCCGTGCCGGAAATTACAGCAACAGCCGTTCACACAATTCTCTCTCTCCAACATAAATCATTACACAGCATCGCATGGAATTTTTTCTTCATCCGATTTCAGCCGTACGTAAGGCGTATTTTTCATCCAATTTTATGTACATTTTTACCTCAGTCATTGCTCATTAAAAAGCCTTTAATCAATACGTTCTGTCTTTTTACCCGTGTCGCGTGATACCAGTCTCGGTATCCTAAAGACGGGGTGTTAAAAGAGCACAACACAGATCATTCTTGAAAGACATCGGATAATGAGACAAATCCTCGCTGGTTTGCAATTAATATCGGTAGATCATACAGTCCAGTGTTCAGTTTATACAGGTAGGATTCACTCTATAATCTATACACAGTAAAGAAATGCAACCAAAAAAATCCGACAGGGGGCGCCACATCTGATGCGTGGAATCGACAAATTCTTAATTGTTTTAAAATCACATATTGAGAATAGATTTCCGAATTTTTGTGTTGCTGCTTTAATTTTATTTTTACCCAATCAAAAACAAAAAATTAAAAATATCATAAATATGACCAGGTTTTCTTTATTTATATTAATCATAAACTAAAGTTACAAGTATATGTTCGTAAACATCAATTATAACTGATAATTTAAAATTCTCGTATAATTATAGATGATATATACACTGGAACACATATATTTTTTTTTATAATTTGAAATACCGCCAACTGCCACCATTAATTGATTCAGAATCCGTTATATTATGATTTGATCAGTTATGTGATATTCATATGGTATCTGTTATAAAACAAATTACGGTGAATATTTTTGGCGTCTATTTCTAGAGTACGATGTACTCTTTCAATATGACGAGCATGTAGCATTCCAATCTCTCCGTAAATTTCATCGTTCTTTTTCCTTGTTCACAGAAAAGCCCGTCCTTTAAAATGTCTCAAGAAACGAACTTACATTAACAACATTCAGCCGACATGAATAGTATTTCATTTCTAATATAATTTCACAACTTCCTAGTCTGCGGAGAACTAAACTTCATGCATTTCAATAACCTACACCAGGCAATCAGAACTAAAGAGCGGGGACAGAGGATTCATTAACCCAGTTGTGTGTGAAAAATTACTAACCTACGTCATTCTGGACGTTTCTATGCCACTAATGATATCTATTTTCTTCTTCTATATCAGATGTAAAACGAATCGCAATAGTTTAATCATTCGACAATATCTCAATCAAAACGAGGGAGTATCGCCTGTAGTATTTAGTAGTTCCGATATGCATGTACTAGATTCTAAAGCTGTATGACTGCCAATGGACGCATCCATCTATACACTGTTTACATTCTTAATCATCTTCTGTTTACGTTGTGTATTGCACGCTGTGTTACAGTGTTTATTTTACAGTATACAGTATGTACATTACACGCTGCAATGCAATGTTAATACATTTTATAACACTCGATATTTGAGGAGTATGCTTTTGATATTTGCCATCATCATTTTTCTTTGTTCCAACCGACCCTCAAATCTTCCACGATCTCCTTTATTTCTCTCACTGTGGCGAACATTTCTGAGGTAGCATCTTTGATATTTCACAATGTAGAAGAGTAATTACAGTTACAACACAAACTTTATGTCACCACACTCTTGTTAGACTTACCGCCCCTTTGTCCAGCAGGTGCCCCACCGAGAACTTGAACAATTTCCAGTTGTTGACCAAGTTCTGAAATTCAATAAATAAAATCAGCTGTCAAAGGAATGACGATCAGACACCGGGCAATAAATACTGATGACTACCTCCCGTGTGGAAATTTTAATACTGACCTTGACCTCAATCAAGTAATGGGATTTGACCATGACCTGTGGGCTCAGTATGAAGTATTCTATATTTCAAAAGTTATGACCAAGGTTAATGATTCAGACAAAAGAGACAGACAGCTGGACAATGATAACCCCACCCCCAATTTGAACCACCACCCTCCCCGACCTTCAATCCAGTGGCAGAACATGAAGAGGAATAATCTATAAAGTTAAAACGTTATACATATTTTCAACATTTAAAGGAAAAGTTTGATGTTCTGTCCTATATAATGTGCCTCTACAACTTTCCAATTAAGAGATATACGTTTAGTCTATTCATTACATTTTTAAAAACCAATATCTGTTCTTATTGCACAGACATTTCACATTATCTGAAAACTGCTACCCACTAATAAATATGATAGAGTTTTCTGATAACCACCACATGACCCCCTTCCCCCTCCATTTCCACCAGTGTGAAATAGAGTTCTCCATTGTGACGTCATCCATTATAAAATCAACTCCTCTCTCTCTCTCTCTCTGGATTGAGGCTAGCCTCGCCAGATAATTTCGACCCCTCATGAGAAATTTTTATAATCCCACGAAAAATAATCACAGTAGATTTGTCTATTTCCATTAAATCTAGACATGACAGAGTTGGCTTTAATGTTTCACTATCGATTTCATCTACATAAGAAGGACTTGGAGACTTATTGGGGGATAGTATCAAATTTCACAGCACTTTATTCCTTTTTCATACACAGGTGTTACAATGTAATTTCATCATCACGATTTTATCGGGTATCCAAGAACAAAAACGGCTGTTACTTAATCAACAAGTCTTTGTTAGAACAGCCTAATACATGTACAATGCATATATATGTGTGTGTGTGTGTGTGTGTGTGTGTGTGTGTGTGTGTGTGTGTGTGTGTGTGTGTGTGTAAAACTTATACGGTACCAATTTTGATGCACCAGATGCGCATTTCGACAAATAATGTCTCTTCAGTGATGCTCAACCGAAATGTTTGAAATCCGAAATAACTATGAAGTTTTGGAGCTAAATATAGCCAAAACCAGCGTGCCAAAAAAGTGGAGCCAAATTCGTCCAAGGATAAGAGCTATGCATGAGGGAGATAATCCTTAATTTTGAAATGAATTTCTAAATTTCATAACAGCAATTAAATATACATCCGTATTTTCAAGCTAGTAACGAAGTACTTTGCTACTGGGCTGTAGAGACCCTCGGGGACTAACTGTCCACCAGCAGAAGCCTCGACTCAGGGGTCATAATGTAAAACTTATACGGTACCAATTTTGATGCACCAGATGCGCATTTCGACAAATAATGTCTCTTCAGTGATACTCAACCGAAATGTTTGAAATCCGAAATAACTATGAAGTTTTGGAGCTAAATATAGCCAAAACCAGCGTGCCACACAGTAACTGCTGCCTAAAGAGAGATAACTCCAGCAAGATATTTTATTTAATTTTTCACAATACAAACACTGCAAAACACAGACTTTACATATACATTTACATACATGTATGTGATACTTCCAGCTGATTTTTTTTTCATTATCCTGAGATAAATGCGACAGATTAGTACCTTGAGACAGAAAAGTATCTTGATATTAAAGGGACTGGTTCACGATTTTCTCCAAAATTTTCTATTTCACTTTTAATGATCAAAATCTACTGTCTAATGTGTTTAAAAGATTTCACATAAAAATCAAGGTTATACATTATCACAGAAGCTCATTTTAGAAAGTTATAATTATTTGTTTTGTAAACAAAGATTGGGGTATGTTATTGATTACATTTTCAAAAGAAATGGATATTGATCTAAGTTTATTATATCTTTCACATTTCAAGCATTTTGGGGGTAAAATGTGTCATCTAAAAGTTAAAATTTGTGACTAAGCAAAATTAAGATGCTTTACATTACAAAATCAACATTTCACTTGTTTATTTGTTTACATAAAAAGACTTGAGTCTTTGTTTAGATAACACAGATTTAAGGCTAAAATATTGCTTTTATTCTTGTATTCAGAAGGTCAAAATTTTGGCTGTCAACAATAAATGAGTTATATTTTTAATGTTTTAACAACAAAAATGAAAAATATTTTTATCAAAAATCGTGAACCAGTCCCTTTAAAGGAACATATTAGTACCTTGAGCAGAGACATGCATATCAAACATGTTGCCTTGAGATATAAGGGACAGATTAGTACCTTGATGATTGATTGACTTTACATTGTTTAACGTCCCACTCGAGAATTTTTCACTCAAATGGAGACATCACTTTTGCCAGTGGAGGGCTGCAAAATTTAGGCTTATGCTCGGCGTTTATGGCCTTTAAGCAGGGAGGGATCTTTATCGTGCCACACCTGCGGTGACACAGGGCTTCAGTTTTTGCGGTCTCATCCGAAGGACCGAACCATTTACTACCCTCTTATGACAAGCAAGGAGTGTTGAGGAACCATTCTAACCCAAATCCCCATGGGAATAATACCTTGAGATACAAGATTAGTAATTTAGTATTTTGAAATACATGTATTGGGAAGAGATAATTACCTTGAGATAATGGGAAAAGATAATTACCTTGAGATAGAAGTGACAGATAATTACCTTGAGATAGAAGTGTCAGATAATTACCTTGAGATAGAAGTGACAGATAATTACCTTGAGATAGAAGTGACTGATAATTACCTTGAGATAGAAGTGACTGATAATTACCTTGAGATAGAAGTGACAGATAATTAATTACCTTGAGATAGAAGTGACTGATAATTACCTTGAGATAGAAGTGACTGATAATTAATTACATTTTGAGATAGAAGTGACAGATAATTAATTACCTTGAGATAGAAGTGACAGATAATTAATTACCTTGAGATAGAAGTGTCAGATAATTACCTTGAGATAGAAGTGACAGATAATTAATTACCTTGAGATAAAAGTGACTGATAATTAATTACCTTGAGATAGAAGTGACTGATAATTAATTACCTTGAGATAGAAGTGACAGGTAATTAATTACCTTGAGATAGAAGTGACAGGTAATTAATTACCTTGAGATAGAAGTGACTGATAATTACCTTGAGATAGAAGTGACTGATAATTAATTACCTTGAGATAGAAGTGACTAATAATTACCTTGAGATAGAAGCGACAGATAATTACCTTGAGATAGAAGTGACTGATAATTACCTTGAGATAGTAGTGACAGAAAATTACCTTGAGATAGAAGTGACAGATAATTAATTACCTTGAGATAGAAGTGACAGATAATTACCGAGAGATAGAAGTGACTGATAATTACCTTGAGATAGAAGTGACAGATAATTAATTACCTTGAGATAGAAGTGACAGATAATTAATTACCTTGAGATAGAAGTGACAGATAATTAATTACCTTTTGAGATGGAAGTGACAGATAATTACCTTGAGATAGAAGTGACTAATAATTACCTTGAGATAGAAGTGACAGATAATTACCTTGAGACAGAAGTGACTGATAATTACCTTGAGATAGAAGTGATTGATAATTAATTACCTTGAGATAGAAGTGACAGATAATTAATTACATTTTGAGATAGAAGTGACAGATAATTAATTACCTTGAGATAGAAGTGACAGATAATTAATTACCTTGAGATAGAAGTGACAGATAATTAATTACATTTTGAGATAGAAGTGACAGATAATTAATTACCTTGAGATAGAAGTGACAGATAATTAATTACTTTGAGAAAGAAGTGACTGATAATTACCTTGAGATAGATGTGACAGATAATTAATTACCTTGAGATAGAAGTGACAGATAATTACCTTGAGATAGAAGTGACTGATAATTACCGAGAGATAGAAGTGACAGATAATTACTTTGAGATAGAAGTGCCTGATAATTACCTTGAGATAGAAGTGACAGAGACCCATTTCCCCTGCAGAGTTGATTTCATTGTACACATTCTTCACTGAATATAACAAATCAGGTTCCAACATTGACCACACCTCCTCCAAATCCAGCTGCAATAAAAATATCATAATTCAAGCTCAAACAGATTTTTTTTCTTCTCCTTTCTCATAAGGACAGGGACAACTTCCTCTAAATGATCACAAATGTTATCTTTATACACGATTTTACATTCTTTATATACTTTCTTTAAAAAAATCTTCAATGCATTGAATATTGAAGAAATTAACTATAATGTTTACAAATTTGTATCATACCCATGAGGTTATTGTAAATCCTATATATGACAATTACATATTTAGAACATAAAATGAAACTATTCAGCATAACCATCAATATCAAAACAATACCAAAACATCTACAACCTTGGCAGACTTCTATAGTTTCTAGAAAAATACGAAAGCCTGTATATTCCGGAACTAGACTACATCAATGCTATTGTTCTTTTGAATTAAGAAATATCACTGCATCACATGTATACTTATTCTTTAAATATGGAAAAACCCTCTTCCAAAATCTTTCAGATTTTGTGTAATTCAATGTTACCAACATCACCCACATCCGTGTACAACACGTCCAAGTTATAAGTATTCATACACAAACATACCTCAAAAGGAACAAATTTCTGCAAGCTTTTGATTATTTTTGTAGTCTTCTGTTTACTATAAGGAATGCCCAGCAGAGTCAGATCTACATTGGTCTTCCCCGCCCTCTCAGCCCCACCCCTCTCTGCCCCGCCCCTCTCAGACAAGCCAAGCTTAAGCTGACACGCCTGGATCAGGAAATTGTCCTGTATGTTGTAGTGCCGTAAGTTCTGATCCTGTTCCGCACACGACCTCCTCATTGTAACGAGAGCCCGGGAGGCACACATTGAGGTAATTTTTGACCAGTCTTTTCCCTTTTTGCTCTCCTCCAGATTAGGGTCCTTCAGAAATCGAAGGGTGCAGTTCTTGTCTGAGGTAAACTGCAGGATGGATTTTCCGTCCTCGTCGTAAACATAGGGTGAGGGGCCGTCAAACTTTTTCTGGGACTTCCATGTCTTTTCCTGTTCCATGACACATGGTCTAATTTCTCTTT
Source organism: Ostrea edulis (assembly GCF_947568905.1). Lineage (NCBI taxonomy): Eukaryota > Metazoa > Mollusca > Bivalvia > Ostreida > Ostreidae > Ostrea > Ostrea edulis. The sequence goes on from NC_079170.1 coordinate 81,337,712, forward strand.
GATCTGAAAGAACCATAATTATACCAATAGCAATATGTATTAATCAAACTTTATGCCCCACAGTACAGCGACATTAAAATTGTACCTTAACCTTAATGAATAACATTGAATTCTATCAGTCACAATGACCAAAAGCAATATGCCCCTGATCTTTGAGACATAAAAAAACACAATCTAATGACCTTACCAAGCTCAAATGGATAATCCTCATCGTCTGAGTCTAGAGTTGCCTGTAGGCGTGCTCTCTTTGCAAGAGACATCTGAGGGTTGTATCCCCTACCATGCCTGGCCTGCGGGTCCAGAATAACAATATCTGGGGGGATCTCCACATCAATGGTCACCTGAAAAAGACACCCTAATTCAGTCCTGATGACGTCTACATTGCAAACAGTTCCTAGTGACATTTAAAGTGTTCCATATGCATGAAGCTTACATTTGTAAAATCACTTGTGTAAAACAAATTCATGACTACACAAAAACAATCCCCCCCCCCCCCCCCCCACATATACACTCAAGTTATGGCATATTGCTATTGATATAAACAATTTTTTTTAAATTTAAAAGTAACTGCAATATCAGATAATGTGATAATTGTCTGGCATATGTCAGCTAATGTTGGCATGCTAAAACTTTTTGGCATTTTGGCAGATGTGGAAAATTCGCCAAATATGAAAGCTCCAAAATTTCTATTTGACATATAAATGATATACTTGTTAAGGAAGTATGTTGCACCAGAGAAATTTGATATGGATGAAAAGTAGAGGATATGTACAACAAAATTTTGAAATTGAAAACTTTCATATTCACTTTATTTAGTCAAAAAATGCAGTTTCAATAGAAAGCAATCTAAAAAAAAATTAAAGTCCCTGGTGTATTTGAATCCGTGATCTACAGTTCAGCAGTCGACGTCCTAACCTACTAGGCTACTCAGCTAGGTGAAGAACTTTGAAATCAATAGAAAAATGTTGCTGATATTTATATTTTCATCCATGTTTTAAAAGGAAGTCAGCCATTATGACGATGTAGAGCACCTCCTTAAAAGTAAGTGTTCCAAAAAATGAGGCAATGATATTTCAAACAATACTTTTTAGAAAAATCTGCGATATACGTGGGCATAACTCCCAGACAAAAAAATCAAATCAGAAATCACTGTGAATATGCATATCTACACATGAAATTCTATTCAGTGGCCTCAGAAGAGTTGTGCATAGACAAACTGTTTAAATAGTATATCTAATTTTGACCAAACCTTTGAGTTCAAAAGGGGCATAACTCCCAGAAGAAAAATCAAATCAGAATTTCCTATTTACATAGTATGTCCTTATTAACTACAAAGTTTCATAAAATTCTGCTCAGTTGTGCTGACAAGAACAGGATGGATGGACTGACAAGTTGAATACAAATTAAATACACTCTGAAACTCATTGTGTGGGGTATAATAATTTGTCTGAATCTCACCTGTCTCATTGTGTGGGGTATAATAATTTGTCTGAATCTTACCTGTCTCATTGTGTGGAGTATAATAATTTGTCTGAGTCTTACCTGTCTCATTGTATGGGGTATAATAATTTGACGTCTGAATCTCGCCTGTCTCATTGTGTGGTGTATAATAATTTGTCCGAGTCTTACCTGTCTCATTGTATGGGGTATAATAATTTGTCTGAGTCTTACCTGTCTCATTGTGTGGGGTATAATAATTTGACGTCTGAATCTCGCCTGTCTCATTGTGTGGGGTATATTAATTTGTCTGAATCTCGCCTGTCTCATTGTGTGGGGTATAATAATTTGTCCGAGTCTTACCTGTCTCATTGTGTGGTATATAATAATTTGTCTGAATCTCACCTGTCTCATTGTGTGGGGTATAATAATTTGTCTGAATCTCACCTGTCTCATTGTGTGGGGTATAATAATTTGTCTGAATCTCACCTGTCTCATTGTGTGGGGTATAATAATTTGTCTGAATCTCACCTGTCTCATTGTGTGGTGTATAATAATTTGTCTGAATCTCGCCTGTCTCATTGTGTGGGGTATAATAATTTGTCCGAGTCTTACCTGTCTCATTGTGTGGGGTATAATAATTTGTCTGAATCTCGCCTGTCTCATTGTGTGGGGTATAATAATTTGTCCAAGTCTTACCTGTCTCATTGTGTGGGGTATAATAATTTGTCCAAGTCTTACCTGTCTCATTGTGTGGGGTATAATAATTTGTCCGAGTCTTAGCTGTCTCATTGTGTGGGGTATAATAATTTGTCCGAGTCTTACCTGTCTCATTGTGTGGTGTATAATAATTTGTCTGAATCTCACCTGTCTCATTGTGTGGGGTATAATAATTTGTCTGAATCTCACCTGTTTCATTGTGTGGGGTATAATAATTTGTCTGAATCTCACCTGTCTCATTGTGTGGGGTATAATAATTTGTCTGAATCTCACCTGTCTCATTGTGTGGTGTATAATAATTTGTCTGAATCTCGCCTGTCTCATTGTGTGGGGTATAATAATTTGTCCGAGTCTTACCTGTCTCATTGTGTGGGGTATAATAATTTGTCTGAATCTCGCCTGTCTCATTGTGTGGGGTATAATAATTTGTCCAAGTCTTACCTGTCTCATTGTGTGGGGTATAATAATTTGTCCAAGTCTTACCTGTCTCATTGTGTGGGGTATAATAATTTGTCCGAGTCTTAGCTGTCTCATTGTATGGGGTATAATAATTTGTCTGAGTCTTACCTGTCTCATTGTATGGGGTATAATAATTTGTCTGAATCTCGCCTGTCTCATTGTGTGGGGTATATTAATTTGTCTGAGTCTTACCTGTCTGTTGAGAAGCAGCAGTACTAGGGAGGAACACAGGCCTCCACTCTGCATGTCTCTGATCTCCATTTTAGTGAAACTGTCTTTACACGACCTTTGAAAGTCCTTGATGGTATTTAGACAGTTGCCAAATATGGAGGTGGGATATCGTGAATGAAATCTGTAGTGGTATCTATAAAACAAGAAAATGTCCAGGTACAGTGATTCTGTTTGTTTTATAACATTTGTTGTCTTTGTATTCAAGAATTTTCCCCTCAGGTATCAACAGTTTTAGGTGAAGTGCCTACATTTTAACCTATCAGATATTGACATTTTCAAATGAAGTGCCTACATATTAACCTATCAGATATCGACAGTTTCAGATGAAGTGCCTACATATTAACCTGTCAGATATCGACAGTTTCAGATGAAGTGCCTACATATTAACCTATCAGATATCGACAGTTTCAGATGAAGTGCCTACATATTAACCTATCAGATATCGACAGTTTCAGATGAAGTGCCTACATATTAACCTATCAGATATCGACAGTTTCAGATGAAGTGCCTACATATTAACCTATCAGATATCGACAGTTTCAGATGAAGTGCCTACATATTAACCTATCAGATATCGACAGTTTCAGATGAAGTGCCTACATATTAACCCATCAGATATCGACAGTTTCAAATGAAGTGCCTACATATTAACCTATCAGATATCGACAGTTTCAGATGAAGAGCCTACATATTAACCTATCAGATATCGACAGTTTCAGATGAAGAGCCTACATATTAACCTATCAGATATCGACAGTTTCAGATGAAGTGCCTACATTTTCACCCATGCATTGCAATCAAGGTTGGAGCAGAGAAGATTCCTGCCCAACGTGACATGGGGCCTTATTTTCAAGGTCAAATCCAAAAGACCTGTGACTTTCCTGCTACATAGTAAATGAAATGCAGGTTTCATTATCACAGTATACAACCTTCGCTTCACAACAGAGATGAAGGCTTGGGTTCAGTGTTTTTATCCCAGCTCTGCATCAAACCTAAGACATGACTGATCCTAAAAGGCAAACAACTGCTCAACATGACACTGTGTGAAAATTACTTAATGATTTCTAAGTAATGACACGTTGAGACATTTACTAACGTAATGACACACTGAGACATTTGGCATGCAATAGTACCTCTGTGCCAATTTGATGTTCTTTATTCCAGAATCGATGAATTTGCTGCCATCTTTCTTCTATAAAGAAAATGTGGAGATATAAAAAAACAAAATATTCACATAAGTTCACATCCACATTTTAACCCTGTAAACGCATGCTTTCTCTAAACAGTATTCAGTTCTGGGTTGTTTCTATGATTTTTTGAAATGGTAAGCTACACAATACAATTAACTTTGTTACTGACAATGAGATGGTCCATTCTCAGACTCTCTATAACACTGCCTTTTCATCTGACCTACTGACCTTGTTTTTCACGATGAGACCGTCCATCCTCAGCCCCTCTATGGCACTATCTAAGATGCTGTCTGGGTACTGACTTAAAAGTCTAAACATCTGGTGGCTGCGGCCCTGTTTGTCCGAAGCACTGGACACATAACTCTGTTTATAAAGATAAGATAATTCTTAAATGTGGAACCTTTATAGATCAATATACTGCACTACCATAACAGTAGTGATATTTCATACACACACAACCATACTACCCACAAACACACACACACATCACCCCATAATTACAATGAAGATTACACACAGTACATGTACCTCATGGATGAAAAGACACTTCACAAATATAGTAATCAAGATATGCATGATAATCAGCCAACAGAAATATCCTGGCTGCACAATTTCATTTTCATATACAAACATTGAGGACATATTTCAGAAGAATCTTTGATCAGGTTGGGATGTTTATTCATTACAATAAAACAAGTACGCCTAGGATTGTAGTGTTTACATAATATGCAAGGGGGTCGTGTCAAAAATCGACCCTTTTTTTTTTAACCAGGCAGATTTGACAAAACAGGAATATGTGATTCTAGGAGATGTATGTGTTTACTAGTGTATGAAACCTCCCTGAGGACAAACCCCAGGATCTGGGGACAGCTGTCTACTTACATGTAAAATCTCCTTGAGAACATACTCCAAGATCTGGGGGCGGCTGGTGGGTTCCTTGGGGGTGGCTGTCTTTTTCAGATTGAACTGTGTCCCACAGGTGATGTCATAATCATTTAGGCGTGACAGCGAGGCTGGTATGTAAGTCTTCTTAACTTTCACTTTTCTACATAAGAACAACAAGAAAGTTGTCTTAAAATACAATTACAAGAGGCCCAGAGACCACAACACTCACCTGAGTCACCTTGTTTTTCTCTCTCAGAGATAGGACTCTTAAAATCTTGTAACCCTAAGTGTGACCTTATATTTAGCTGCATTACCCCCCTTGGACAGAAAAGTTAAATCTCTTAACAAGAAGAATGTCAGAAGTCTTGTTGAAAGTAGCCTAGTCATGTTGGGTAATTTGATAATGTGACAAATGAAAGCCGAATCAAACAGACAAACTTCAATCAGGAAAGGTAATTTGTGAAGATGGATACGATTAACACTGAAGATCATAAGATCATTATTGTAAATTCGTCGACAGTAACTTACGAGAATTTATTGATGAGATACTCTACTAGAACATGAAATTCCTTGACGGCGTGCTCCGAGGCCTGCAGGTATTGCTTCTCAGAGAACTTCTTAACAAACTGAAAAACAGAGAGTCCAGATTTAAGGACATACTTAAGAGTAAGGAATGAAAAGTAATGGCGCTGTCTCCATCCTGTTCCTCAGAAACACACAACTTCAGGCCTGGATTTCTCAAAAGAAAAGTCAAAACTTGGACTTAAGTCTGAGATTTTACTCAAATTTTGACTGCTCAAATAAATAAAAACTCTACAGCTAAACCTGTCCTTTCAGACACCTGTGTAGTTCATTACATTGTGAATTCTGACCCTTTTTTCATTTGGAATTATTTTTCTCTCTTTATGCAGAGCAATCCAACACCCTGTATACACCAACACAGACTTTTGCTCCCCGAGCACGTCCTGCGACACAGGTTTCACTCTGGTGAACCTTCAGTGATGAGATTTTAGATAAGGCACGTATACACTGTACCATTGTGTGAAATAATTAAATCCAATTCATTATTATGCTGTATAGTTTTCAATCTTGCTGTGTTGACAGACTTCATGTGACAATTACATTACAGAAATTCAAACTTATCGTCAAACACAGTGCATTTCTTGCCTATAAACAAGCCTGCCTCTTAGAATAAACCAAACTCACATAATTAAAAACAAGGACTTGTGTAATGTATAGTATCTGAGAGGAATATCAAATGTCAAATTGATTTACAATTAACACTTCGGCGAATAAAACCTCAGGACTTCATTGTTTTGGACTCTAGTCCTTACCAGATCCTGCATGGCCTCTGAGAGGTACCAAGACTTACCGGATCCTGTATGGCCTCTGTGAGGTACCGAGTCTTACCGGATCCTGCATGGCCTCTGAGAGGTACCAAGACTTACCGGGTCCTGCATGGCCTCTGAGAGGTACCAAGTCTTACCGGATCCTGTATGGCCTCTGAGAGGTACCGAGTCTTACCAGATCCTGTATGGCCTCTGTGAGGTACCGAGTCTTACCGGATCCTGCATGGCCTCTGAGAGGTACGAAGTCTTACCAGATCCTACATGGCCTCTGAGAGGTACCGAGTCTTACCAGATCCTGCATGGCCTCTGTGAGGTACCGAGACTTACCGGATCCTGCATGGTTTCTGAGAGGTACCGAGACTTACTGGATCCTGCATGGCCCCTGAGAGGTACCGAGTCTTACCAGATCCTGCATGGCCTCTGAGAGGTACTGAGACTTACTGGATCCTGCATGGCCTCTGAGAGGTACCGAGACTTACTGGATCCTGCATGGTTTCTGTGAGGTACCGAGTCTTACCGGATCCTGCATGGCCTCTGAGAGGTACCGAGACTTACTGGATCCTGCATGGCCTCTGAGAGGTACCGAGACTTACTGGATCCTGCATGGCCTCTGAGAGGTACCGAGACTTACTGGATCCTGCATGGCCTCTGAGAGGTACCGAGACTTACTGGATCCTGCATGGCCTCTGAGAGGTACCGAGACTTACCGGATCCTGTATGGCCTCTGTGAGGTACCGAGTCTTACCGGATCCTGCATGGCCTCTGAGAGGTACCGAGACTTACTGGATCCTGCATGGCCTCTGAGAGGTACTGAGACTTACTGGATCCTGCATGGCCTCTGAGAGGTACGAGACTTACTGGATCCTGCATGGCTTCTGAGAGGTAGACCATCAGGTTCTGTTTGGTGGTCGGGTTCTTTAGTGAGTGAGTTACTCTTCTCTGACAGGCACAGGAGGTCTTGTCCACAGAAACCTGTAAAGTTATGTCACACAATGATACAAAGCTTCCATGTCTCATTTAGTAATTTAACATCACAACATCATGAACTCAATATGATGTATCAAATTCCCACTTCTACTTTCTAAAGAGCTGAATAATTTCTTTAAAGTGATATTTAAATCTAGTATTGTCATGACACTGAACACATACAAGTAATATCATCACATGACACTACACATACAAGTAATATCATCACATGACACTAAACACCTACAAGTAATATCATCACATGACACTGAACACCTACAAGTAATATCATCACATGACACTGAACACCTACAAGTAATATCATCACATGATACAATGTACTACACATACAAGTAATATCATCACATGACACTGAACACACACAAGTAATATCATCACATGACACTACACATACAAGTAATATCATCACATGACACTGAACACCTACAAGTAATATCATCACATGACACTGAACACATACAAGTAATATCATCACATGACACTGAACACATACAAGTAATATCATCACATGACACTGAACACCTACAAGTAATATCATCACATGATACTACACATACAAGTAATATCATCACATGACACTGAACACATACAAGTAATATCATCACATGACACTACACATACAAGTAATATCATCACATGACACTACACATACAAGTAATATCATCACATGACACTACACATACAAGTAATATCATCACATGACACTGAACACATACAAGTAATATCATCACATGACACTGAACACATACAAGTAATATCATCACATGATACTGAACACATACAAGTAATATCATCACATGACACTGAACACATACAAGTAATATCATCACATGACACTGAACACATACAAGTAATATCATCACATGACACTGAACACCTACAAGTAATATCATCACATGATACTACACATACAAGTAATATCATCACATGACACTACACATACAAGTAATATCATCACATGATACTACACATACAAGTAATATCATCACATGACACTACACATACAAGTAACATCATCACATGACACTGAACACATACAAGTAATATCATCACATGACACTGAACACATACAAGTAATATCATCACATGACACTACACATACAAGTAATATCATCACATGACACTACACATACAAGTAATATCATCACATGACACTGAACACATACAAGTAACATCATCACATGACACTGAACACATACAAGTAACATCATCACATGACACTGAACACCTACAAGTAACATCATCACATGACACTGAACACATACAAGTAATATCATCACATGACACTGAACACATACAAGTAATATCATCACATGATACTACACATACAAGTAATATCATCACATGACACTGAACACATACAAGTAATATCATCACATGATACTGAACACATACAAGTAATATCATCACATGACACTACACATACAAGTAATATCATCACATGACACTGAACACATACAAGTAATATCATCACATGACACTGAACACATACAAGTAATATCATCACATGACACTGAACACATACAAGTAATATCATCACATGACACTGAACACATACAAGTAATATCATCACATGATACTACACATACAAGTAATATCATCACATGACACTACACATACAAGTAATATCATCACATGACACTACACATACAAGTAATATCATCACATGACACTACACATACAAGTAATATCATCACATGACACTGAACACCTACAAGTAACATCATCACATGACACTGAACACATACAAGTAATATCATCACATGACACTGAACACATACAAGTAATATCATCACATGACACTACACATACAAGTAATATCATCACATGACACTACACATACAAGTAATATCATCACATGACACTGAACACATACAAGTAATATCATCACATGACACTGAACACATACAAGTAATATCATCACATGACACTGAACACCTACAAGTAATATCATCATATGACACTGAACACATACAAGTAATATCATCACATGACACTGAACACCTACAAGTAACATCATCACATGACACTGAACACATACAAGTAACATCATCACATGACACTGAACACCTACAAGTAACATCATCACATGACACTGAACACATACAAGTAATATCATCACATGACACTGAACACATACAAGTAATATCATCACATGATACTACACATACAAGTAATATCATCACATGACACTGAACACATACAAGTAATATCATCACATGATACTGAACACATACAAGTAATATCATCACATGACACTACACATACAAGTAATATCATCACATGACACTGAACACATACAAGTAATATCATCACATGACACTGAACACATACAAGTAATATCATCACATGACACTGAACACCTACAAGTAATATCATCACATGATACTACACATACAAGTAATATCATCACATGATACTACACATACAAGTAATATCATCACATGACACTACACATACAAGTAATATCATCACATGACACTGAACACATACAAGTAACATCATCACATGACACTGAACACATACAAGTAACATCATCACATGACACTGAACACCTACAAGTAACATCATCACATGACACTGAACACATACAAGTAATATCATCACATGACACTGAACACATACAAGTAATATCATCACATGACACTACACATACAAGTAATATCATCACATGATACTACACATACAAGTAATATCATCACATGACACTACACATACAAGTAATATCATCACATGACACTGAACACCTACAAGTAATATCATCACATGACACTGAACACATACAAGTAATATCATCACATGACACTGAACACATACAAGTAATATCATCACATGACACTGAACACATACAAGTAATATCATCACATGACACTGAACACATACAAGTAATATCATCACATGACACTACACATACAAGTAATATCATCACATGACACTACACATACAAGTAATATCATCACATGACACTACACATACAAGTAATATCATCACATGATACTACACATACAAGTAACATCATCACATGATACAATGTACTACACATACAAGTAATATCATCACATGACACTGAACACATACAAGTAATATCATCACATGACACTGAACACATACAAGTAATATCATCACATGACACTACACATACAAGTAATATCATCACATGACACTGAACACATACAAGTAATATCATCACATGACACTACACATACAAGTAATATCATCACATGACACTGAACACATACAAGTAATATCATCACATGATACTGAACACATACAAGTAATATCATCACATGACACTACACATACAAGTAATATCATCACATGACACTGAACACATACAAGTAATATCATCACATGACACTGAACACATACAAGTAATATCATCACATGACACTGAACACCTACAAGTAATATCATCACATGATACTACACATACAAGTAATATCATCACATGATACTACACATACAAGTAATATCATCACATGACACTACACATACAAGTAATATCATCACATGACACTACACATACAAGTAATATCATCACATGACACTGAACACATACAAGTAATATCATCACATGATACTACACATACAAGTAATATCATCACATGACACTGAACACATACAAGTAATATCATCACATGACACTACACATACAAGTAATATCATCACATGATACTACACATACAAGTAATATCATCACGTGACACTGAACACATACAAGTAATATCATCACATGATACTGAACACCTACAAGTAATATCATCACATGATACTGAACACATACAAGTAATATCATCACATGACACTACACATACAAGTAATATCATCACATGATACTACACATACAAGTAATATCATCACATGACACTACACATACAAGTAATATCATCACATGACACTACACATACAAGTAATATCATCACATGACACTGAACACCTACAAGTAATATCATCACATGATACTGAACACATACAAGTAACATCATCACATGACACTGAACACCTACAAGTAATATCATCACATGATACAATGTACTACACATACAAGTAATATCATCACATGACACTGAACACCTACAAGTAATATCATCACATGACACTGAACACATACAAGTAATATCATCACATGACACTGAACACATACAAGTAATATCATCACATGATACTACACATACAAGTAATATCATCACATGACACTGAACACATACAAGTAATATCATCACATGACACTACACATACAAGTAATATCATCACATGACACTGAACACATACAAGTAATATCATCACATGACACTGAACACCTACAAGTAATATCATCACATGACACTGAACACATACAAGTAACATCATCACATGACACTGAACACATACAAGTAATATCATCACATGACACTGAACACATACAAGTAACATCATCACATGACACTGAACACATACAAGTAATATCATCACATGACACTACACCTACAAGTAATATCATCACATGACACTGAACACCTACAAGTAATATCATCACATGATACTACACATACAAGTAATATCATCACATGACACTGAACACATACAAGTAATATCATCACATGACACTGAACACATACAAGTAATATCATCACATGACACTGAACACATACAAGTAACATCATCACATGATACAATGTACTACACATACAAGGATTATCATAGTTTCATTTCACTATATGCTCAAATGCTGCTTTCTTCATTTTGACAAACATCAAAAATCCTGAGCAAAATTCATCACTTCCTGTTGGATGTTATACCTGCAGTAAATTTCAAACATAATTATATATAGCACTGACAGGTGGAAGTAAGTGCATTTCTTACCTTGGGGGCGTAACGATACAGCACGTCTCGAATACAGGACCAAGGAATGAGTACGCCCCGCCTCTTCCTGTCCATCACCAGGGTGGCTATCTTACTGGTCAACAACTGAAACGAGGTCAATGCTATGTAGTGGTCACCACAAAAACATAAACTATTATCTAATCAAAGACTCAAGTCTTTTTATGTAAACAAACAAACCAATGAAACGTTAAATTTTGCAATTTAAAGCATCTTCATTTTGTACAATCACAAATTTTAACTTTTAAATGACACATTTTACCTAAAGCATACTTGAGATGTGATTTATATAATAAACTTGTATCAATATCCTTTTATTTTGAAAACTTTGTTAACACACCTCAATCTTTGTTTTCAAAACAAATAATAATATAATGAACTTCTGTCATGATTTTTTCATTTTGTGAAACCTTCTAAATATATTAGAAAGTAAATTTTGATCATTTTAAATGAAAAACAAAATTTGGGGGAAATCGTGAAATTAGACCCTTTAATATTCCCCTATAATATGACCTTGAGTTTTATCTGACACGTACTAGACATTCATTTTGTCAGTTCAATTGACCAAACAATGATATATCTCTATTTCGTACAGATCAAAAGTTATGGACAACAAGTCAGAATCATTGTGTCCCCCATATAGTTACACCACTCATAACTTTCCTATCCAAACAAAGGACATTTCTGTCCCAGAGAACCTGTTTGTTGTAAACAACATTTTGTTTAGGTTTAATAAAATTGATGAGGCGACTGATTAATTACCAGGCTGTCTTCATAAGATGACCAGGACACTCGCTGCGACAACTTCCTCTTGTGGGCCTCGATATCAATATCATCATAAACAAACTTCTCTGTAAAAATATATCAATATCATCACTCTATTTCAATATTATCACTCTAAGACGATATCATCACTCTATGTCAACATCATCACTCTCTATCAATATCATCACTCTCTATCAATATCATCACTCTCTATCAATATCATCACTCTATGTCAATATCATCACTCTCTATCAATATCATCACTCTCTATCAATATCATCACTCTCTATCAATATCATCACTCTCTATCAATATCATCACTGTATTTCAATATTATCACTCTATGACAATATCATCACTCTCTATCAATATCATCACTCTATATCAATATCATCACTCTATGACAATATCATCACTCTATATCAATATCATCACTCTCTATCAATATCATCACTCTCTATCAATATCATCACTCTCTATCAATATCATCACTCCCTATCAATATCATCACACTATGTCAATATCATCACTCTCTATCAATATCATCACTCTCTATCAATATCATCACTCCCTATCAATATCATCACACTATGTCAATATCATCACTCTCTATCAATATCATCACTCTCTATCAATATCATCACTCTTTGTCAATATCATCACTCTCTATCAATATCATTACTCTATATCAATATCATCACTCTATGCCAATATCATCACTCTCTATCAATATCATTACTCTATATCAATATCATCACTCTATGTCAATATCATTATACACAAACTTCTCTGTAAAAAGAAGCAGCATACATGTACTTCTGAAAACACATTCCTCGCCCAAAACTAATTTATAACAAGATGTACTGTGAGCAATGCTCACTAAGAATACCCCCCGCTTACCCCAATCTCCCAAAGGGTGTTGTTAATAGGTACAAATTACCTCTTTCCTGAGTGTAAAAATATGGTATGCATTTGTAGAAGAAAATGGAAGATATAGTCCGAACACAAATCCATGGCATAAACCTATAACTTTGACCTTGAGATCAAAGGTCAAGGTCATAAAGAGGTCATGAATGTACATGACACATCGTCTCATGGTGGTCTACCTGTGTGCCAAATATGGTATGCCTAAGTCAAAGAACAAAGAAGTTATGGCCCGGACACGAATCTGCACAGACAGACAGACGGACAGACGGACGGACGGACAGACAGACAGACTGACAGAGTGATTCCTATATACCCCCCAGAACTTCGTTCGGGGGGTATAATTACTCACTCTGGAATATACATCTGACTTTGAATGAAATAGATTCATAGACCTAAGCACTACAATTATCTATGATCATCAACACATGATGTCATTAGTGAGCATGCGACAGAACACCCACTCTATTGATATGACGTTCTATAGACTGTGACTTGAATGTATTCATTGTTTGTGATATACAGAATTGCAAATTTCTAAATATAGATACAGTAGTTCATACCATAATGAACCGTTTTCAAGGTAGGTGCAGAGTTAATAAAACTTCTTCCTGTATTATTTTAATTATCATTGTACAGATCAGTAATGCTTTATGTCATAATATTTACAGATATAACAGATTATGATATGTTTACAAAGTGTAATGGTAACCATTTCCTCATGTATACCCTACAGTTATGAAGTTCAACTTGACTTTTTCTGAATTTGACTGACTGAGTTTGGGCTTGACTTTTTCTGAGTTTGACTTACTGAGTTTAGACTCAACTTTCTGAGTTTGACTTAATGAGTTTGGATTTGACTTTTTCTGAGTTTGATTTACTGAGTTTGGGCTTGACTTAATGAGTTTAACTTACTGAGTTTAGACTGACTTTTTCTGAGTTTGACTTACTGAGATTGGGCTTGACTTTCTGAGTTTGACTTACTGAGTTTAGACTTGACTTTCTGAGTTTAACATACTGAGTTTAGACTTTAGTTTTTCTGAGTTTGACTTACTGAGTTTGGGCTTGACTTTTTCTGAGTTTGACTTATTGAGTTTGGGCTTGACTTTCTGAGTTTGACTTACTGAGTTTAGACTCAACTTTCTGAGTTTAACTTACTGAGTTTAGACTTTAGTTGTTCTGAGTTTGACTTACTGAGTTTGGGCTTGACTTTTTCTGAGTTTGACTTACTGAGTTTGGGCTTGACTTTTTCTGAGTTTGACTTACTGAGTTTGGGCTTGACTTAATGAGTTTGACTTACTGAGTTTAAACTAGACTTTTTCTGAGTTTGACTTACTGAGTTTGGGCTTGACTTTCTGAGTTTGACTTACTGAGTTTAAACTTGATTTTTTTTTAGTTTGACTTACTGAGTTTGGGCTTGACTTTCTGAGTTTGACTTACTGAGTTTAAACTTGATTTTTTTTTAGTTTGACTTACTGAGTTTGGGCTTGACTTTCATTGAGTTTGACTTACTGAGTTTGGGCTTGACTTAATGAGTTTAACTTTTTTCAGTAGAGTTTTGACTTGACTTTCTCTGACTTACTGAGTTTAGACTAGACTTTCTAAGTTTGACTTACTGAGTTGAGACTTGAATGTTTTTTAGTTTGACTTACTGAGTTTAGACTTGAGTTTTTCTGAGTTTTGACTTACTGAGTTTGGGCTTGACTTTGCTGAGTTTAACTTTTTTCAGTAGAGTTTTGGCCCTCTTCGTAGGGCCACTGGTGTGGACCTCTGAAAAACAAAGAACAGTTAAACTCACATTGTATATTCACTGCTATTGTGAATAATGTTTATATAAAGAATAAGGATTACCATGTTCTTCCACTTCTTTTATCCCCAGTTAAACAAAACTAGACATTATTCTACAATATTTCTTTTTGCAACTCTTTTATTCTTTTAAGGTAGAGACCGATAGCAACCACGTGATCAGTAAAAATCGTGTATTTTCACGTGAAATTATTTTTCGGAATTCCGTACATCGCCATAGAGTAGTTGAAAAACAAAAAGGGGTTCCGAAAGTACAAGTTGTTGCTGTGACTGAATCGATGATTGAGAGGGTCGTCTCGACGAAAGATATAGAAATTTGGCCATAGTTTAGATTAGGAATACGTCAATGTAGTAATAGTGGACTAAATGTTTCGTCCGTGCAGAATGGCACTTTTTACCTCACGAAATTCACCACCATGCATAGCTACCCTACGTAAACAAAGTTGTTGATGTAGCGTGATCGTGATGTCCGAGTGCTGCATGCTGTGAGTTTCAATACTGTTTATGTAGTCATTGAGAGTTTAAACAAAGTTTCTTCTGAGAAGAGGAATTCGATGGATGCATTCAACGTGGACAACGAAATCATAATTTCGTTTGGTAAGTGAAAAAAATGGCAAATTGAATTTGTATTCAACCCACTTTTCCTCTGCTATTTCACAACGCGATTTTATAATAACATCTATAAACGCACAATTTGGAGCTGTTTCATTTTTTGTGCATTTATGTATTCCATATGTGCCCAAAATATAACTCCTACATGTGCATGTAATTGTAAATGGATGTCATGTATATGCCAGATTTGAAAAAAAATAGGGCTCTCACAAGTTTGAGGGGGGGGGGAGGGGGGGAGTGTTGCACTAAAATTCTATTTGGTATAAATGATAGTACTTATAGTATCTTGAAATTTCATTGACCTAAGAGATATTTCAAATCTGGGGTTTCATGTTTCATGCAAGCATGTAGGTCTACAAAACTTTATTTAAAATATTTGTAAAATCACAAACCCCCTCATAGGCAAATAAATGTATTGTATGAAAATAAGATATGTATGTCCTTCTCTTGACCCACACTCCGTAAAGGAGACAGGTCTGATAAATCTAGAGTTGACTTGTTTTGATATTATTAGAATGAACTGGCAGTTTATGAAAACATATCTGTCATCTCATATTGATAATTATGATGTTTATTCACCTCATTAAGGACCTAGGGGTGGGAGGGTATGTACAGTTTAAATAGAAGGTAACTATAACAATATGAAATAAATAACAATCATGCAGATGTACTACTACTGCAAGAGTTCACATTGCTGCACTGCACACATTTAACATACATGTAGTGTTACATATGTAATAATGATTTCAGACAAGATTTTAAAAATTAACATTATAAAATACATGTTATGTGTGTAATTTTCAATATATCAGCATTTTAAAGTTCACTAAACATGCATTGAGACACACAATTTTAAAATTGACATTGTCTGACACAGTATAATTAATGATTAATACTGACTGTGCAAATATTAATTATGATGATTTTTTTCTAAGCATCATCCTAAGGACCAGTGCAAGTTGAAATGGGCTTCCAGCCAACAACTTCAACAGCAATTTGCCATGAAAATCAGCAAGAAAGGTACAAAATTTCTATCTTAGTAAGATAGAATTTTTCATTTTAACACCAGACATTTATAAAGAAAATTCTTAGTATATTAGATATTCATCTTTTTTTCAATATTTGAATATACAGAATATATTTTTTATAACAGGTACTTCATTTACATTGATGATGTCATATCCCCTGGACCCCACAACTTTACAGGTTACAGAGAAAATTCAAGAACTTCTGCAAAATGTGGGACTTGGATAGAATCAATAATGTATTTGTGAGCCCAGAGCAATGGATATATTGTGCAACATACTAAAGTGTGAATTTAATGGAAAACAAGTACATGTACTCATGTATTACATGTCTTTTTTAAAGACAATAATATTGTATAAATATAGAGGAAGTGTCATTGTTGATTATTCTAAGTTTTTGATATATCAAAATCAGTAAACATTTCTAAATGAAAATAAAATACCAATTTTATAATTTTAATTAATGTGTTTGAATTTCTCATTTTCTAACCCCCACCCCACCCCCGTTACACACACTCAGTGCATATATACTGTGAATGCAATATGCATGCATTCTAGGTTATCCAAGCGAGTTTTTGTTTCAGTGTGAGACTACAAGTAGGACTCATAAACTTATGAAGAGACATATATATTTGTGAGAGCAAGATAGCTGATATGAGCCTTGAGATCAATGGGTCAAGCCGTGGTGGTGGTCTAGAGGTTAGAGCGTTCGCCCCGCATGCGGAAGGCCAGGGTTCGAATCCCGGCCGCGACAGACCTGAGTTGTTGAAACAGGTAGTGACAGTTCCATTGCCAAACGCTCAGCATCAGGTGTGAATGTCACTGGTCCTCGGAGATGACCTTCAAAACGGATGCCCAGTGTCACAGTAGATGTGGCACGCTAAAGAACCCTCACTGCTCAATGGTCGTAAGCGCCGAGCAAAGGCCTAAATTTAAAGCCGTTCACCGGTCTTGGTAACGTCTCCATATGAGTAAAAAATTCTCGAGAGAGACGTTAAACAATTAAGATACAATCAATCAATCCATGGGTCGATTGGGTGGAAATCTTTCCATTGATATTAAATATAAAGTTGTTATTTAAACATATTTGGTGCACTATGCTGTATAATCATATCAATTTCTTATAATAGGTAATCGTGTCTGGTTATTATAAAAAAATGTATGAAAAATAACTAAATATTAATGCAATCATTGTGAGTGCAAAAAGGTCAATCGCAAGAGCACATACATAAATGCATTGGCGGATATAAGGGGTGGGGTGGGGTGGGGGGTGGGGGGCAACCGGCGTGAGCCCCCCTAAAATTTTGAAGTTTAAAGTAAATCGTGGTCTCTTGTTTAGAGAAATATATACGATAAAAGAAGCCATAATTTCCTCCACTCTCAGAGAAATAAATGTCTGACAAAATCTTTTGATTTATTGAATTACTTTTAGTGGGAGAACTGCTACTTTTTCCAAAAACCCTTAAAATTTGCGTTATTTTATTAATTTCACCTTATTAAAAATGACAGAAAATAATAATAATGACTACATTGGAGACATATTTTAAGCCCTAAAAAATCTGTAAAATCCAGGAGTTTCTGGGGAATCGCCCCCCCCCCCTTCAAGGCGGCCCCCAGACCCCTGCCTCATACAGTTGCACCCCCCCCTCCCAACTTCAATTCCTGATCCGCCCCTGAAATAGCTTATAGAAACCTTCTTATTGTCATGTTCAATTTTCAAAGAGGTAATTTGGGAATGCTTAAACATTCTAAGTTATAAAAAGGTCAGTAGTTTATCTCTGCTGGCTGAATCTTTCTTCTCAATGCACTGAGTGCAATTCATGACGTCTATGTTCCTGCTCATTCTTTCTCCTCCATATCATGCAGTATATTAAAGGGGTTGGGATGTAATGGAGACATTTGTTTTAACAAATATAAATTGTATTTCAATTTTTTGTGGGGATTTTTATTTGGGAAAACTCTTGATATTAATCATCAAATATGATGACGTATGATAAATCTATATTCTGAGTGTAAGTGCACAAAGGTCAACAACGAGAACTACAACAAAATATAAGCTAAAATTTGAAATACATACTTTCTGTATTATATTTATTAATTTAAAAAAGGTATTACAAAGAATCTTCGAATTTCAGCAAGCTGTTTTTGATGGATTGTTTACAACATCTTTTAATAACCCTTTTTCTTACGAAAATGTGTAGTTTGTTAAAAGGGGGTGGGGTTAGGAATTTTTTGCTAGTTCCATATTGAACCCCATTATGGTGTATAATTTTTTTCATATATTTTACTTACTAATAGACTGACCACTTAATGAAATAAAATAAAATAAAATGAAATAAAATAAGAAATTTGATGGGTAATTTTTTTGCAGCTTAAGCAAAGGTATGACCCTGTGTGCAAATATTGTGCACTGTTTTAAGGTAATTGGCCAATGTAGCTCTGTTGAAGTAATGTTGTTGCATGTTAATAATAATTGCTGAACTTGAAATTGATGTGTAATATACAATTATGTGAAAGGTTGTTTGGAACCATATATGACAAGTTATGATCCTTTTTACAATAAAAATGTTATAGCTCTATTTGTATATTGCTCTCTACTTATTTTTCTTCACTTTTTACGCTTTACAAGGACTAAAGAAGGTGTTGTTAAAATCGCCATATTTCTCAAAAACAAGGTCGATTACCTACATTGATTTTTTATTATGTTTTATATCGAAGCTTCATCATAGACATATATCAAAATAAAAAAAATTCAATGGTTATTTTTTTTAGCATCAACCTATCAATCTCTACCTTAAGAAAATTTAAACTTCATGAAACGTTTGATGTCAGGTTGAGAGGTGTTTAACATCAACATATAAAGTGCAATGCAACAGTATAAGTTTATAGCCGACAATTCATTGATTACTGTAACAATCAAAGTTATGTATGTAAATTAATTTCTAATCAGAGATTCCTGTTACCTATATATGGATTTACCTGTCATTCTCTGTTACCTGTACAGGGATTTACCTGTCATTCTCTGTTACCTGTACAGGGATTTACCTGTCATTCTCTGTTACCTGTACATGGATTTACCTGTCATTCTCTGTTACCTGTACATGGATTTACCTGTCATTCTCTGTTACCTGTACAGGGATTTACCTGTCATTCTCTGTTACCTGTACAGGAATTTACCTGTCATTCTCTGTTACCTGTAAATGGATTTACCTGTCATTCTCTGTTACCTGTACAGGGATTTACCTGTCATTCTGTTACCTGTACAGGGATTTACATATAGATCTACATTACCTGTACAGGGATTTACCTGTCATTCTCTGTTACCTGTACAGGGATTTACCTGTCATTCTCTATTACCTGTACATGGATTTACCTGTCATTCTCTGTTACCTGTACAGGGATTTACCTGTCATTCTCTGTTACCTGTACAGGGATTTACCTGTCATTCTCTATTACCTGTACAGGGATTTACCTGTCATTCTCTGTTACCTGTACAGGTATTTACCTGTCATTCTCTGTTACCTGTACAGGGATTTACCTGTCATTCTCTGTTACCTGTACATGGATTTACCTGTCATTCTCTGTTACCTGTACATGGATTTACCTGTCATTCTCTGATACCTATACAGGGATTTACCTGTCATTCTCCATTACCTGTACATACACTTACCTGTTGACTTACGCTTAACCCCCTTGCCTCCTTTGTTGCCCGCAACATTTTTAGTTAAGGCCACTCGTATTATTTCTGGGGATTTTTCTGCAAAGAATAATGAATCTTTCTTCAACAGGCTGAAATTGAACTTGAATTTTTATATACATAAGAATAATCTCTGATAAATTCCTGGTAGGTAAAAGGTGAAACACATGTGAGACCCTTTTCAAAATCTTATATTATAACTACAACATATTGAGAAAGCCATGAGATCTGGTTGCATCAATTACATAAGAATAACATGAACTTTGAAACATATCTAATAAAATCAAATTTAAAGGTGTAATTCTATATGACAAAAACACTCTCATACACTTGATACACAAAATAAGTAATATCTATCTATATGCACACATTTTTGCAAAGAGTTTATTGTCCTTAAGGAAAATTTCAAGTTAAGTTTTACATATGCACTAGAATCCTAACCTACTGTTAAGGTTTTAATAATGGTACCTTCACATTCACGGATTTTTCTTACGGATCCTTACGTAATATTCCACAAATCCGTCAAAGTACATGGATCGTTACAATTTAGATACGGATACCGACGAGTGATTTACTAATGCTTGCGATTGACTGAGTTGGAGATCCATAAAAATCCGTGGGTGTGAAGGTGGTATTAATAGTAAAGTTTAAGTATGTACTCGTAAAGTAATCGTGTTTATACGTAAAGAGCTCGTAATGACTCTGAACAATCCGTAAAGCAATTGTAACGCGACGTGAATGAAATCGTAAATATCACTTAGGCATTCGTAATAATCCGTAAACAACTCATAAACTATCCGTAACATATCGTAAACTAACCGCAAAGATTCGTAAAAAAAACTTTTTACGAGTGTTTTACGGATTCTTACGAGCAGTTTATGTGTTCTTGCGATCAGTTTGCGATACTTACGGATTGTTACAAGTTGTTTACGGGTTATTTACGGAAAATGAAATCCGTGGACAATCGTGAAATTTTTTTTGACATGTCAAAAAATTTGCCCCTACTTTCACGGAGTGTGAAGGTGGTATTAACGATCAAGCCATATGTACTTTCAATATCATAATTCGATCAAATCTAGGAATGAAATACACAGAACAGCAACAAAAATAGTTACTTAAATACGCTTGAGTGAAGATGGTATGGTGAAAATCTAGCAATACTGAATATTGTAAAACTAGAATACACCAACCCTTACACAAGATTTCTCATCTATATCAAACAGTGTCACTTTTATTTTCATACAAGAATTTTTTTTTCAAGAATCCTCTCTCACAGTTTCAAACAGTGCCACTTTTATTTTCATATAAGAATTTTTTTTCAAGAATCCTCTCTCACAGTTTCCACTGACCTCTGCTTTTCAGCGACACACGATCCCTCGGCCTTGGGAGGATGGTCGATAAAATGGTGGTGTGTTTTTTCTGAAGGTCTGCATAGTTATTCTTCTTTTCCAGGAGTAAATCTGTCTTTCTTTTCTTGTCATCCTCTGCAAGTTTTGTAAAGAACTTCCAATGCAAAATGTTTTTTAAAGAGATAGCAAAGGGTTTCTAAACTATGTTACATTTCATTATTGGACATGGAGTGCACACCTCAGGTGAAACTTATTTCCTTGATATCCCTCTCTGTGCCTTCAACTGACGAAACAGGACATACCTGAGTACATGAACTGAATGGATATCATTACATTTACCATTAATTAATTCATTATAATGATTTAATTTTGAAACAATGCCAGCACTCCCTTAATTACTAAATCAAAACACCAGATACAGTGTAACACTTTGTAAACATCACTCAGTTTAATTTTAATGCTTATATCGATAATGTACAGTATATACTAGTATAACTGGGAATAATCGTTTTTGTGGGACGAATTTTTCATGTTTCAAGCAATTTAAACCTGTATTTGTAGATCTGGGTCTTTTAGCATACTTGTTTCTAACGATCCGGCGCACCCAGGTTAATCGGCAATGACCGGCAACATACTTGTGAGCCGGAATTCCACACGGATAAGCCGATTGAGCCGACAATTTTTGATAGGCGATAGCGGCTTCAAACTCAGGCTGGCGTCCTTGGAGACAGTAGTATCAAGAGTTACTTATTCTAAGACAAATTGTTTTTAATTTCTACACTGGTGAAATAAACATGATTTGTTCATTTCTATGCGGAATAATGTTTATACAATAGAAGGTCAACATTTTCATTACTGTACTGTAGCCGGGTCACTTGATTCTTAGCGCATCGCCGGGTATACCCGGCTTAGTTCGACTCGGCAGGATTTTTTCAGAATCAAGTATGCTATTTAAGTCTAAACTGGTTCCCCACTGATTGGTGCTACACACCAGAGAAGTGAGCTCAACAGGGTACCAGTTTAATTTAAGTCGAGCTTTCCTAGGTAATTATGTGTTTACCTGATCAAGACATTGGGCTCACGGTCAGTATGACCGATCGACAGGGGATGCTTACTCTTCCTGGCCACCTGATCCCACCTCTGGTATATCCAGGGGTTAGTGTTTGCCCAACTCTCTATTTTGTATTGCTTGTGGGAGTTGTGAGATTGATCACTGTTCGTTATATTCACTTTTCAACCCAAGGTGTGATATATAGAGAAATTTTAAGTTTTCAGGAATGCCGACACATTATTTAGAAATGTCAGGATGACTTGAGTTCGTCTGATTTCATTGAGTGTGCTGTGGTACGCTTATGATATACTGTAATCTTTTCTTTTTATGGCAATTTTCTGGGTCCTTTTATGCATTTCTCAGCTTCTCATTCGCAGTTAACATTAAACTTAATTAAAAGTCAAAACGAGTAGTGCATTGCGAAAGTGACGAATGAATGTAGAGAGAATATAAGAGTTGCTAAAGAGTTTACAATACTCTATTAATAAACATTGTCGGCTACTGAAGCAGTCTATATGCATTTATTTATTTCAGTCCAATTTCTGTAGTTGGAGACGATCCCTTTAAATTGTAAAAGTCAGCCGTCGATCGTAAAAGTAAACCTCTTCGTAAAACTCCAGTAATAACATGTCATGTGTTTGAATTTTTGAAGAGATTTTCTAAAAATAGAATAAAGGTGTCATGTGTGTCGTGTGTGTGTATACCTGTGTTGTGTAATGTACCTGTCGTGTATGTATGTATACTTGTGTTGTGTAATTTACCTTTCATGTGTGTGTATACCTGAGTTGTATAATTTACCTGCCGTGTGTATGTATACCTGTGTTGTATAATTTACCTTTCATGTGTGTGTATACCTGTGTTGTATAATTTACCTGTCATGTGTGTGTATACCTGTGTTGTATAATTTATCTGTCATGTGTGTGTATACCTGTGTTGTATAATTTATCTGTCATGTGTGTGTATACCTGTGTTGTATAATTTATCTGTCATGTGTGTGTATACCTGTGTTGTATAATTTATCTGTCATGTGTGTGTATACCTGTGTTGTGTAATTTACCTGTCATGTGTGTGTATACCTGTGTTGTGTAATTTACCTGCCATGTGTGTGTGTGTGTGTATACCTGAGTTGTATAATTTACCTGCCATGTGTGTGTGTGTGTGTATACCTGTGTTGTGTAATTTACCTGTCATATGTGTGTGTATACCTGTGTTGTGTAATTTACCTGTCATATGTGTGTGTATACCTGTGTTGTGTAATTTACCTGTCATATGTGTGTGTATACCTGTGTTGTGTAATTTACCTGTCATATGTGTGTGTATACCTGTGTTGTGTAATTTACCTGTCATATGTGTGTGTATACCTGTGTTGTGTAATTTACCTGTCATATGTGTGTGTATACCTGTGTTGTGTAATTTACCTGCTATGTGTGTATACCTGTGTTGTGTAATTTACCTGTCATATGTGTGTGTATACCTGTGTTGTGTAATTTACCTGCTATGTGTGTATACCTGTGTTGTGTAATTTACCTGTTGTGTGTGTGTATACCTGTGTTTGTTTACATGTAATTTACCTGTTTTGTGCTTGTATTTCTTGAGAGATTTGGCTCGACTGTACAACCCACTCCAGTTTCTTAATAGATGCCTGGAAAAAAAAAGCATTCACTCGATGATCTAAGAGAATAATGTTCACAATAACTGGATGGATGATGTAAATAGCAATATCAGTAACTATAACATAAATGAGAGAGAGAGAGAGAGAGAGAGATAAAGAGAGAGTGTATTAATAGCTGGATGGTGATACATGTATATACAGAATAGCAATAGTAACAGCTGGTGGATGATAAATTGATATGCCCAGATTTTACCACTCCGTTAAATATCAGCAAACTATAGTATTCACATGATGATTATGTTAATATACAGAATAGCAAATAGGGAATGGTAAGACACATCATTGATTCCTGTGACAGCATGATGTCATTAATTTGTGTGACAGTGTGATGTCATTGATTTGTGTGACAGTGTGATGTCATTGATTTGTGTGACAGTGTGATGTCATTGATTTGTGTGACAGCATGATGTTGATGTCACTGTTTTACCTTCCACTAAGAATTTTTCACTCAATAAGACGTCACCAGCCGTAGGTGAAATACCACAAATTTAGACCTATGCTTAGCACTCAGAGCTGTAGCAGTGAGGGTTCATTAACATGCCAACATCTGCCGCGACACAGGACCTCCGTTTTTAAGGTCATGTTCAAAATGTTTGACGTCTTAGGTTTGACGCAGCCATGGTCCGAGTGGAGCTCAAACTCGTAACCTCCCAGTTATGTAACGAACACTCAACCACCGAGCGACACTTTATTTTGTGTAACAGCTAGTCTAATTGTTTCGTAATTACACTGTGATGTTGATGTTAACATCTTGTGTGACATGGTAATCAATACTGTTATTTCAATGCCGTTAAATCATAATACTGTAAACGTATTATATTTGGCGTGTACGATATTTGGCGGAAATCGTTTTTTCAACAAGTTAGCGTAGATTTGATTTAGCGCATTCCTGAATTACTTTAAACATCTAGATTTACGGATGGCATTTAGCGATGTACTTGATTTAGCGGAAGCTGCGTTCCGCCAAAGGCACTAAATAGAATACACAGCCAAATGTAATACATTTACAGTAACAATATCAGCCCTATATCACATTCCATATTTCTAGATTTTACCTGTGATCACTCATGACATGGATTAAGACACTATATAACTTTTACCATACTCATACTCAAACTCAGCCATGTTTGTTTTCAGTCCAACTCTGTGCAAGCCTCAAAGTATACTCAAAATGTCTTGAGCATGTACTCCATTTGAGTATGAGAATGATTTAATAAAAGTTTTATAACATTCATTTTATGTACGAGTACGCGTTAGAGCACAGAGTTTGAGCATGAAAAACATGCTCAAAAAGTTTTGTAACCTCCAGGTCAGAATGTTGGCATTTACATACAGTGTGTAGAATTTGATACCCTCCCGTCAACACTTACGGAAACATAGAGGAGTCCAGGCCTGCCGCTCCGAGTTTGTCACCAGGAACAAAACCATCATCACAGATATCGAGGATATTGTCTGGCGATGCCACGCAGCGCGCGTCAGGCAGCAGTGTGTATCTACTATTGTTTACACTGTCGTCCTCTTCATCTCGTAAGTCTGTTGATACAGTGTGATGAATGACTTTACAGGATGTCAATCCAGTCTATGCGAAAGACATCGGACCGTCGGACCTGACCGATGCACAGTGCCTGAGGTCAGATGCACCGGACCGAAATGTCCGATGTTTAAGTGTCCGGTTTTGAACTTTACTATTTTGATGCGGAGTCATTCAAATATTTGTTATAAGAAAAAATAGCACACAAATCCAAATATGTAAATGAATGTGATTAAAACCGCATGGACGGTCTAAAGTATTATACGGGAGGGATCCCAAGCATAATAAATAAGATTTCCTTGGTTTTGCATTTTCACATGTTTCACTTTTTTACATTAGGTTTTTCGGACTGACAAAATTTGGTTCGGTCCGGTGTGTTCATTGATTACACAGGACCGAATGTCCTGTGTGGTCCAAAAAACTTTCGCATAGACTGTCAATCAACATAACGCTGAATGAAATCTTTACAGTTACTGATTTCACGTACCAAACAGATATTCAAAATGAAGAAATTGTACTTTATCAATTAGACAGTAATGGTTTATCAATAAGTAGTTATGATTCATTAATTAACCTTGCAGCGAATTACATGACAAGCTTTTCACAACTATTTCCCAACACTTTCCTCAGCTCACTAAGCACAGGGTTCAGCTTTAAAACACCTGACATCTACTACACATCTACTACACATCTACAGTACCTGTATTAACACAGTGAGCAACGCTAGATTACATACGTGTAACGATTGATTGATTGATTGTAGATTGTTTAACGTCCCTCTCGAGAATCTTTCACTCATATGGAGGTGTCACAATTGCTGGTGAAGGGCTACAAAATTTAGGCCTACGCTCGGCTCTTATGGCCTTTGAGCAGGGAGGGATCTTTATCGTGCCACACCTGCTGTGACACGGGACCTCAGTTTTTGCGGTCTCATCTGAAAGATCACCCTATTTAGATGCCTCTTATGACAAGCAAGGGGTACTGAGGACCTATTCTAACCCGGATCCCCGGGGTGGGGTACTGAGGACCTATTCTAACCCGGATCCCCGGGGTGGGGTACTGAGGACCTATTCTAACCCGGATCCCCGGGGTGGGGTACTGAGGACCTATTCTAACCCGGATCCCCGGGGTGGGGTACTGAGGACCTATTCTAACCCGGATCCCCGGGGTGGGGTACTGAGGACCTATTCTAACCCGGATCCCCGGGGTGGGGTACTGAGGACCTATTCTAACCCGGATCCCCACGGGGACTACCTGTAACGAAAGTTAGTATGTTTGTTTATGGTATGTCCCTTTGAGAATTTTAAGCTCGACATATTAAAACACCTTCAGCTTTAGGGCAAAGTGCCACAAATTTTAACCAATGCATGGTGCACAAGGCCATTAGCAGTGAGGGGGTTTCTTCGCTGTACCAACATCTGCCACGACACAGGACTTTGGTTTTCAAAAAACTCGTTCAAAAGACGTACGACTCTCACTTCTACATGGCTGAGGAGCAGACACTACCTGCTTTTGTTTCTATGGTT
>NC_079170.1:81995487-82123487 GCF_947568905.1 Ostrea edulis
AGACTTTATCCGTCTCCGCGTGCTTTGAAGTCTGCATCAGTGTGGCTTTGAATTCTCCCAACTCCACGCTGAACTCTTGTCCTTGGACTGCGCTTGCTTTCAAAGAAGGAATGTCCACATCAGTCTCTATAACGATGTCCCTGTATTCCTTCAGATTGGATTTATGGTTGTTTATCTCCGACGTTTTAATGGACTTCAGGATTTTCTTATTTTCTTCAAGTTGGGTTTCCAGTTGTAAAATCACGTCCCTGAGCGAGGCATGACGAGTTGTTAAGGTATCTATATGATTTTCTTTCGTTGATTGTAACCTTGAACCCATGGTATCAAATATGACATTCACTTCTTGGTGCCATAAATTTCTTTTCTTCTCAATTTCATTCTCCAAAAAGCCATATCTAGCATTTGCTTTTGTGATTTTACTTTTCATATCAGCCTCGCATTTTGTATACTTCGGAATCAAAACAGTTTTAATCTCATCATTGTCTTTTCGTAATTCTTTTTTCCTGCTGTCGATAACTTTTGAAACTTCAACCGCATCATGACCTTTATGAGGACCAAGGACACATTTCATGCAGACCGGGACATCACACTGCCGGCAGTGGGCTTCGCATCTTTGGTCAGGATGAAGTTTGCACTCGGCGTAGACGAGCTGTATCTTTCTGTTCGTGAAGGAGACGATGTCATGGGCCAGCCGCTTGTGAGCGTCCACGTGTTTACTAACACAGTCCACACACAGACTGAGTTGACAGTTATTACAGAACTGCTGGGTGGGGTTATCACAAAGGTCACATGTGATGACATGCTGTGCCCAGGAGGTGGGTGTTGCCATTTCCTTTGTTAATTTTATGGTGGAGCTGAAGAATAAGGGGGAAAGAATTGCAAATAAAATGCGATGCTTGATTTTTGTCCAGTTCACATTTAAAGTCAAGTTTTATTTGATAATGAATGTGCTTCAAGAGGTAAACTGAACGAAGGCGACGCGAATGGTTCTATACATGCATAACGTAACCAAATGAAAATGCTCACAACAAATTTAGTACTACACAGATTTACAATTAGTGATTTATCCCGATGTGTGACAGAGCATCATTACTATTGGATATTTTCAGTAACGTACTGACTGAATTAATATTTTCTTTGATATTACTACATGTAACACGGTACACTCTAGTTTGTTACACCTGTATAATTGAGTGTAAAACAAACCAATGCATAATACCAAGTCGCATATCTACACACGTGTATACGTATATATCACTTTTCATAGTCAGATTTATGGAGGGACCCGGGTCCTTCTTATTACACCTAATTTCCAGTTAATCTTACAGTATAAAATTTCGCAAAATTCTTAGGTTTTCGGCATCCCAGTACATGTATAATAATTCCAAATTGTTTCTCATTCATTTTCCTTTTTCCATTCCTTAATTTATTATAGACTTGTTTGTCAACAAAATGTAAGACACGACAATCCATTCCATACCCTTCTGGATCTGCTAGAGATACTGCTAATGAATGTGTGGTACCTACTCGTGTATAGAAAATTTAAGTGTTTGCCCATTGGTCAACTTAATGGGCATTAGGTGCCTGCCTGTGTAGTGCAGAGGTGGCACTCTCGCTTCTCACCGCTGCGATCCGAGGTTC
The DNA here is from genome assembly GCF_947568905.1 of Ostrea edulis. NCBI lineage: Eukaryota > Metazoa > Mollusca > Bivalvia > Ostreida > Ostreidae > Ostrea > Ostrea edulis. The sequence continues at coordinate 81,997,129 of NC_079170.1, forward strand.
TGCGTGAGGGAGTATGGTGGGTGGTAGTTTGTGAGGGGGTATGGTGGTCGGCAGTGTTGGTGTGTGAGGGGTATGGTGGTCGGCAGTGGTAGTGTGTGAGGGGGTATGGTGGTCGACAGTGGTTGTGTGTGAGGGGGTATGGTGGTCGGCAATGGTTGTGTGTGAGGAGGAATGGTGGTCGACAGTGTTTGTGTGTGAGGGGGTAAGGTGGTCGGCAGTGGTTTTATGTGAGGGAGTATGGTGGTCGGCAGTGGCTGTGTGTGAAGGGGGTATGGTGATCGGCAGTGGTTGTGTGTGAGTGGGTATGGTGGTCGGCAGTGGTTGTGTGTGAGGGGTTATGGTGGTCATCCGCTTAGAACGTATGTTTCTTAAATAAAGAAAATATGCATATATAAAAAATAAACAAGTGAAAGAAGAAAAAAAATTAGTAGAAGAAATTAAGATTTTAGAACAAAATAGTTCTGAACACAATATAGAGGAACTAAATGAAAAACAACAAAACCTGGAAAAACTCAGAAACCATAGACTTCAAGGAATATATGTAGGAAGCAGAGCAAAATGGACAGAAGGAGGAGAAAAACCAACACATTATTTTTGTAGTTTAGAATCAAGAAATTTTACTAGTAAGATAATTCCCAAACTTATAAAAGATAGTGGGGAGATAATTCAAGACCAGTTTGAAATATTGGATGAAACAAAGCAATTTTATGACAATTTATATTCAATACCTAACCAGGAAATAAACATAGTTGACTTAAATTCGGAATTAAAGTATGAGGATATTCCCAAGTTATCCAGAGAGGAATCTATGCTTTTAGAAGGTAAAATTACATTGAAGGAGGCTTCTACAACACTAAGTAAAATGAAAGCAAATAAATCACCAGGCTCTGATGGGTTCTCAGCTGAGTTTTGTAAGGTTTTTTGGAAATACCTTGGTACATTTGTTGTAAGGTCTATCAACTATGCATATGAAAATGGCACTCTGTCAATAACACAGAGACATGGAATTATTACACTTTTACCTAAAGGAGACAAACCAAGACACTATCTTAAAAACTGGCGTCCAATTACACTTCTGAACACTATATATAAAATAGCTTCTGGTACCATTGCAAATAGATTAAAGATTTACTTGGATAAACTTATCAATCCTGATCAAACTGGCTTCATTTCTAATAGGTATATAGGAGAAACTATTCGACTAATTTATGATATTATGCAGTATACTGAAGAAGAAGAAATCCCAGGTCTTTTACTACTTATTGACTTTGAGAAAGCCTTTGATACCCTCTCATGGAATTTTATACAAAAGACCTTAACTTATTTTAAGTTTGGACCTGATATTCATGAATGGGTGAAATTATTCTATCATAACATCATATCTACTATTAACCAAGGTGGCAATCTCTCGGCATCTTTCAACATTCAAAGAGGATGTAGACAAGGTGATCCTTTATCACCTTATATTTTTCTTCTTTGCGCAGAAATTTTAGCTATACAAATAAGAGAAAATAAAAGTATTAAAGGTATAACTATAAATAACAATGAAAAGAAAATTTCACAACTAGCCGATGATACATCAATTATACTTGATGGTAGCAAGGAATCTCTTCTAGAAACAATAAAAGTATTGCGACACTTCTCTGAAATGTCAGGACTAAAAGTTAATTTTTCAAAAACCAATACAGTATGGATTGGATCAAAAAAATATAGTCAGGATACCCTTTCTAAAGACTTTCATCTGAATTGGGGGACTTGTAAGTTTACTCTACTTGGAATTAATTTTGATGTAGAATTACAGAACATGTCAAAACTAAATTATCAGCCAAAGCTAAGCAGAATAAAATCAATCTTAAATCAATGGGAGAAAAGACATTTGACACCAATAGGAAAAATTACTGTTATCAAAACTCTGGTCTTGCCTCTATTAAATCATATTTTTATGGCAATTCCAAATCCTGATGACAGCTATTGTAAAGAATTAGATAAACTATTCTTTTCTTTCTTGTGGAGCCATTCTCAACATAGAATTAAAAAAGAGGTAATCATAAAGCAATATGAGGATGGTGGGTTAAAAATGATCAATGTAAAGGCTTTTATAGCCTCTTTAAAATTGTTTTGGATGAGACAACTCCTTTTTTCAGATAGGGGTTTACATAATTTTATACCAAATTTAGATCTTAATAAAGTTACTACATGTGGAATAGAATACATAAAAAACATTAAGACATCGCTGAAAAACAAATTTTGGGTTGATGTATTTGATTCTTGGATTGAGCTACAGCTTAAACAAAATCCATTTACAGTAACAGTAGATACTCCAATATTTTACAATTCTAACTTTCTTGTGGGTGGGAAAGCATTTCTTAATAAATCCATGTTTCTCAATAATATTAAATACCTTAATGACCTTATTGATGAAGAGGGTTTGTTCCTGACTTATGAATCTTTCTGTAACATTTATCCAAAAGTAAAAATAATTTTTTAAAGAATATATGAGTGTCATAAATGCTATTAAAGCATGGATGAAAAAAGTCAAGTTTGATAAAAAATTAATTAAATTAACAAACCCTCTGATTATGTCGAATATATACACTCTTCTACGATGCAAAAAATCAAGACAATTTTATACTCTTCTCAATCAAAACTGCACAGAACCTACTGGTAAAAGAAAGTGGAATGAAATATTTGAATTAAATGACACAGAATGGAAAATGATCTTCAGACTGCCCTTTAAAGTTACAAGTAATTGTAAACTGCAGTGGTTTCAATACAGAATTCTGAACAAAATTTTAGCTTCAAACTCATACTTATTCAAAATCAAAATTAGAGATGATAAGAATTGTACATTCTGTCAGATAGAAGAAGAAACAATTGAACATTTATTTTGGGAATGTGATAGTGTTCAGCATTTCTTAAGAGAATTTGAAGTTTGTTTTGAACATAAGACCAATCTTCAAATATCAATAACAAAAAATAATTTTATTTTTGGATTTTTGGATGAAAAGAAAACTATACAAAATAATCTTGTTCTTTGGCTGAAATATTATATCTATACTATGAGGTGTAAAGGGAAGACACTGAATGTAAATGTTGTGATATCGCTAATGAACACATTTTATGAAACTCAAAGACATATTGCATATAAAAATGGTGAAAAAGATTTGTTTGACACCTGCTGGAACCGCTGGAATCAATTATTTCATTGAGTGTTTGTTTGCTGTTGTTGTTTATTTTTTTGTTTTTTGTTTGAAAATTATCTTTTTTATAAATTTCAATATATATGTACCCTTTTAAAATATATTAAATAATGACTGAACTCATCTCTCTCTCTCTCTCTCTCTCAGAAAATAATATATACATATACCTCTGATAGTTCTTATAAACATTTTGTACAAGTTTCTTTGCAGAATGTATGTATATATATACTGTGTGTATGTTTAAAAAAAAAATAAAAAAAAAATAAATATTTTACTTCATTATTTTTAAGTTTTAACTCTGACTAGTAAAACTGGCCATGTGTTAATTCTTGATTGGACTTGCAAACCTGGATAATTTAGGATCATTTCTGATTCTTCTGAAAGCTTGCGTAGAAATTTTGTCTCTCGTTGAACTTGGTGGTACATAATGAATCGATTTTCTCTCGGGTGGACATTATCTGCCTCACGGGCCTACTCTATTTTCCCTATCACATTTTCATAAAATTTTAGTAAAAAGAAAAATGGGAGAAAGACAAAATATGACAACCTGATACGAGGGTAAACTGTTAACTCCTGTTCGTCACCTACCTATTCATGGATGTCCTGTATTAAATATAGCGTGGAAATTAGGTCAAACCTTTTAACAGCGGTAAACAAAGTTGGGTACATGTAGATCTATTTTTACACTCATAATATCGCTACTATAATTAATCAGTTTGCAAGCTGCATCAGTAACAACTTCCATTATGCAGATAATGATATGATTAACATCCTCATACTTATAACCCGTGTATGGTATACACCATTATCTGATTACGATGTATATATATATAGTACATATACCAGTCAAACATTGACAAGGCTATGTACATTGGGCGGGGAGATGATGGAGAACGAAAGGCTATATGCAGGAATAGTTTACCTCGTCAAGCCATCATCACGTGGTCCTCCATTTTCGTTACATAATCCTTACAACTTTCGATACACGTATACGTCTGCATTGAGGTGAGGTCCTATAATATGCACTCCATACACGAGGTTTTGATTGGTGGATATTTCGAGTAAATATATGGCATTGGCCTCAAGCACTTAATCGACTCTAGAGTATATTTTTTAAAACTCGTATTTACCAGAATTTAATTAAAAAGATTTAGTAAAATACAGCCATGTTAATCCGTGTGTTTGCTTCTCTATGAAAGCAGATCATTCATCAATATAAAAGAATCAGATATCTTTCTTTTTCGATTCACGATTTCTATGTAAAATGAATATCAGTGTACGATTGTTTGGTTTTTAGGAGTTTTCACAGGAACGTCTGAAGGTGAAATTATATCTGGGATAGCTATACTTTAAATCGAAGAGGTCATATACATGTCTTATGATATATCTTCAGCTGTATAGATTTGCGCTGTATAACCTAGCATCAGCTCACAGGCACTTGTTTCTGTAAATGACTTATGACCTCTGTATACTAATAACAACACAAGGTACCTAGCTTCAAATGACACAGAATGGCACCCCCTGAGAATGTCGGCCTTTTGAGCTTCCAGGGAATATGCTATGTAAATGTATTTACTACTGCTGTATTGTATAATCATTCAACTTAAAAACCATGTATGACATGACTGCATTCGTTGCCTCTTATCGCCGAAAACTGCGACAAAAAATGGATTTTCCGTTTTATACCACGAAGTGCTATGTACTGATACCGCACAGAATGAAAATTGTATATTCGTTGTGTTGAAAAATAAAGTCTCATTGTTTTATTATCACAATAAATTGATACGATGTTTCTTACCAAAAAATCTTGAACATATTGCTTTGTTAACAAAATAAAAAAAATTGAATTGAAGACGCTGGTACGCTATTTTTAGTTACTCAAAAAAAACCAAAGCTGTTCGTACGTTTCGGGATTTTACATGTCATCAGAAGATAAAAGCTAATAAGACTTCCCGAGTGGAGATTTAAAAATATTTTCGTGTCGGAATCATGTCTGATGAAGATAATAATGAAATTATGACTTACTGTAAATACAACTTCGTTAACTATTAACTAGTATGAGAAATATTTCTGCCAATTGCATGTTTCATGCAGATCTATGGAAAGTCAGAGAAAATACAGATAAAAGATTATTTGGAAGTATGCAAAATAGAGCAAGGAAAGTTTTTTTTTAGTGATGTGTTATTGACTTTGTGGTATGTATTGATGTGGCAAGTACCTGTTGTTACATTGAAGTTTTATTAAACCCACCATAAGTACCAAGAACGCTGCAGGCACATATCAATGTTTTTCGGAGGCCACTGGCCAACCCTTAACATTAACTGTTATTTTCATGCATGCAAATGAAGATATATTGCGAGAATGGCCCCTCCACTATTTTTGATAGTACTATGTAGTAGTGAATGAGAAGATATTAATGCATGTAAGCTTGAAAGTTATGAATTGAAGCCCTGGAGCAAAGAATACACCCCCCCCTCCCAGCCTGAGGGGAAAAAATTGAGACAGCAATGACGAACACTATAACCCCCACCCCCCACCCACCCATGCACACACTAATTAAGGTTCTGAAGGTCTTTATCATGACTATCATATTTGTATCATTGTCTGTCAGGAAATTTAAACAAGCCATGTGCAACTTCCAACTTCTCCGGCGAACCACCTTCCCCGCATCCTTAATATTACAGATCTGTGCCGATATGGAAAATTTCACAGGCCTCTGAAGTATGGGCACCCCCCCCCCCCTTCTGATTTTTTGGGGCGGTGAGATGGAGTCCCCTTTTTTTGGTGTAGCATTTCCCCCCTAATGTTAGTAACTAAATTATATAAAATAAGATCAATTGTGGTTAATGGTCACCATTCAAATCATCCTTCTGCCTGTTATTTTAATTCATCTCTGATGCTCTATCTTTCTATAAATAACTCTAAAGAATTCCAAACGTAATTTTAGAAGAGCGTGTTAGCCAGTCAAAATCGCCCACGTATTCTGTGCGGTATCAGTACATAGCACTTCGTGGTATAAAACGGAAAATCCATTTTTTGTTGCAGTTTTCGGCGATAAGAGGCAACGAATGCAGTCATGTCATACATGGTTTTTAAGTTGAATGATTATACAATACAGCGGTAGTAAATACATTTACATAGCATATTCCCTGGAAGCTCAAAAGGCCGACATTCTCAGGGGGTGCCATTCTGTGTCATTTGAAGCTAGGTACCTTCTGTTGTTATTAGTATACAGAGGTCCCAAGTCATTTACAGAAACAAGTGCCTGTGCGTCAGCTGTACAGATTTGCGCCATAACCTAGCGTCATTTGTACAGATTTGCGCTATAACCTTGCGTCAGTTATACAGATTTGTGTGTTAAGAACTTTTCAGTCATGTGGAGACGTCACCAGATTTAAGTAAAGTGCCATCTCTCTAGACCTATGCACGATGCTTAAACGACCGTAATGAGCAGGGTTCTCATAGGCGTAGCTTGGGTTCGAATATTACCGACGCAGGGGGTCTGGGGGGCTGCGCCCCCCCAGAAGCTATCGACATTTTAACAACGTAAAAGGTGTTGTTTTTTTTTTTTACCGAGGCAGCTGCCTCGGTTGCCTCAATGGAAGCTACGCCACTGGTTCTTTGACATGCCAACGCCTGCCGTGACACGGAAACTCCGTTTTTAAGGGCATATCCGAATTTATGTTATTTTAACCTCTAATGTCGGGCGCTTGTCACAAGACCAGTCACTAATATCTAATGTCAAACTTCTTAAATTTGACGCGTAAACCGAACTCGTGTCTCTCTAAATTATCATATAGCCAATCCGCACAGAAACACTGAATAAAACGATTGGAGCATCCCCGTCTTTCCTTTCCATGTGAGTAAATCGCGTATTGAATTTCAAGAGATTAAGATTTAGATATTATGTTTTTCTTTTCAGTCCAGGAGATAGATATTTGATGGAATGATAGGGAAATTCATCCATTTCTTCGTCATGCAATATAGATCCCCCCTCTCTGATTGGCACTGGTGACGTCATACAGGTGAGAAACCTTTTTAAAATAAAGTGTTTCAATCTCATGGAACAACATAACAATACACGTATTTCAATAAAAGGAAATATGGATATTTGCATTTTTTAAAACAATATAATTTTCCAGAATGATTTTGTTTTTGACGTTGAATATCTAGACATTAACATGGAAGGACTATTAAAGACGCTGAAAAGCTTATTTCTTCTGTATGTTTGTGCACTCCACAACGGTAGGTGTTTTCGGGTATTTTAGGAAAATTAATCTAAATGTCGATTGAAAGTGTTTGATTCGTAGTAAACGTATCACAGATTTTCATGTCAAAGTGAATAAATCATGGAATCTAGATTAGTGTAAATCAGCTCCGATCAAATGGACTGAGATAGAAACTTTCGGAGCTTGCACTGAATGGCCTATCATCGTTAATATTTTGTTGATACTGGTATTTTAGTGGAAATGTGCTAAAATTTGTTATGATGATAAAAATGGCATCAAAACTTCAAAATCGTATGTTTGTTGAGGTTTTCCAAACGGCAATATTTCTCAGTATCCTACAGATATAAACAAAAATTCTAAGAAAAACTCAGCATAAGCTCAGAATGTGTGAAGTACGTTCTCTCTGAATGTCTGTACAGGTTTTTTTAACCTGAGTTTAGTGTATTTAACAATGTAAGGTATGCTGTATCAACTTTTTCAAAATCGACTTCTTCGCATTGCAAAAAAATTGCAGTATCAAGAAAAAGTTTATTCATGTGAGTATTCGTTTCAAGAGATCAAAGTTGCATGCATATGAAATGACAAGTATTTAAGATTTTTATTCTGTGACATAGTACTTGATATTTTTGATCAAATGTTTCCATTGGTTTGTTAAACGGGATATGAAGGTCACGCCATTGCAAAAAAAATGCATAACCGGCAGATGAAAGACGTTTTATCATTTATATCTAATTTTTCTGTATCTAAAAAAATGTATGTGTAAATGAAATAGATTTAAAGGTAACAGTTTAAAATCACCTGAGCTTGACTCTCCATATATTCAATGATTTTCATATTTGATCGAATTGTCCAAGAAGGCAAAAATCTGAACTCATAAAATAAACCGATGTATAATAAAAGTATGCGTTATTCATCTTTCTAAATTCAAATATAAATTTTTTTTTAAAAAATGCATCAGGGAACATGCTTCCTATTGATTTCAACAATGCCGTGAAATAGGTCGCGAAGTTATTCACACGAGGACAGCTGGACTTAAAACCGGACCAAACTACACTGAAAGAAGTTAAAGATGACATTAGAAATGAAACAGAATACACAGAGTGAATGTACATTTGATATAAATAGATAATAGCAAGCTCTACAAAATCATAACTGGAAAGTAATATTGCGGGGGGAAGGGGGTGATTAATTAATAAGAAGTATCTCCTATAAGAATAAGAAATTTTTTCTATATTATACAGTATAGATAAGAAATATCTTCTCTATTTTACAGCATTAATATGACAAATCTTCTCTATTTTACAGTATTAATATGACAAATCTTCTCTATTTTACAGTATTAATATGACAAATCTTCTCTATTTTACAGTATTAACATGACAAATCTTCTCTATTTTACAGTATTAACATGACAAATCTTCTCTATTTTACAGTATTGATATGACATATCTTCTCTATTTTACAGTATTAATATGACATATCTTCTCTATTTTACAGTATTAATATGACAAATCTTCTCTATTTTACAGTATTAATATGACGGATCTTCTCTATTTTACAGCATTAATATGACATATTTTCTCTATTTTACAGTATTAATATGACATATATTCTCTATTTTACAATATTAATATCACATATCTTCGCTATTTCACAGTATTATGACATGTCTTCTCTATTTTACAGTAATAATGACAAATCTTCTCTATTTTACAGTATTAACATGAAATATCTTCTCTATTTTACAGTACATGTATTATGACATTTCTTCTCTATTTCACTGTATTAACATGAAATATCTTCTCTATTTTACAGTACATGTATTATGACATTTCTTCTCTATTTCACTGTATTAACATGAAATATCTTCTCTATTTTACAGTATTTGGCTCCGATGTCTGTCATGAAGGTTATATCGCTGATGGTGATCCCGTTTTTTCCCTTCCCCCTCTTGCCGGGAACATAACTTTCCTACGGGAGGATTCTCCCCTCGGCACGGTTGTTTTTACTGTTTCGGCCAATGACACGGAATTTTACGAACTGAATACAGCGTTTCCAGAGTTCGGACTCAATGGAAATCAGATAGTTGTCACCGGATCTCTGGATTACGAGACAACAAAAGAATACGTCCTAAATGTCAGGTCGGTGTTTAGAGTACTGCCGTTCTAAGAATATTGTAAAACCTTTATGTTACGCGAGTACTTGATTTGACGAAATCGAAGTTCAGCGTCACGTGACACGTGCCCTTCCCCATGTTTACAGTAGGAATCCATCTGGGACACTTAACATGTGTGATGCGTAGTCTGGAAACTGTTGTTAAAGGAGAAGGCAACCCAAAAAAAATTACATTATAAATTATAGGCGTAATTATATGATAAAAATTTACGATACTATTCTGCTGATATACGGCCTAAATAAGCTTCAGTACTAATTTGAAACCGTTCAAAATTGAAATCCTCGCCATCCATAAAGGCTGAAATGATGTGGAACTCTTTTGTATTCAAGACCACAAAAATCAATAATTTTGACGTCATACCGTCTATTCCGGTTTTGATGAGATTCTAAGATCATCAAAGATGTGCAGGTGGTAGATTTTACGAATAAATAGGTTGATGCCTTCCTGTCAAGCTGTTAACTGCATTAATGCGAAGGGGAGATGTGAAAAAAGTTGTTTTAAAAGTCCTGACCCAACCAAGTCATTTGAAAAGAAGACTACGTAAACTGTGGATCCATCATTTGCGTAATGACAATTTGAGGTTCGAGGCATTTGTATGAAGAAACGTGTACCGTCTGCATGGTCTGTGACTCGAATAAACATCTTCTGTTCTCAATTTCTTTTTGCGAAAGAACGGGTTCAAATCTATACGGCTCCAAACTTAATTATTCGTGACTTGTCATGTTTTCAGTGCTGCTGCTGAAATAAAAACGGAACCGATGGTGTGACGTCATAAATTAAACTCCAATGGTTGCTCTCTTAGCGGCGGGTAATTCAAAACATAAGATAGATTGATATAGATTTAATCATGAAACAAGGATTTTTGTTGTTAAAGACTATCATTTACAATATCAGTAAGTAATACTTTATTCATAAAAGCAACAATGTGGTTAGGATTGCCTTAATTCCTGGCTTACTTGTAAGTGAAAAATGTTTGAAAAGACATTTCCAACCACAAAGTTGTTGCTACATGTACATGTATTTCTTTTGGGGATGAAAAATTTGAAAACTTGTATATTTTACAGTTTGCCGATGCCTCACATAGTTTTACATAAACATGCATATAGAAGGCGCCTTTATCGTCTCTCTAATTTAGCGCGTGCGCAGTCTGGGAACTATCACCGTCAGCAATTACTGATCCAGTGTCTCAAAGATTTTGAAGATCTAATTGAAATAAGATTATCTAATTATAATATACAATTTCCGAGTTGCCCAATAGGTATTTTCCTTTGAGAAGCTCTTACGCACAGCGAGACGCAAAACATACTATCGTCCACACGTGGTGTGTACAAATGCTTATCGCTGCCTTCATCTATTGCCTAAAGGATGATTAATTTATCATGCATCAAGTACTCACCCAAATTGCTGGGACACAAAATTTTAGTAAGTTTATGAGTATTTGATAATAAAATGGCTCAAACAAAAATCGATAATCACCATCTTTCTTTGATTAAAGTAACACTCATGCAGAAAAGGAAATAAAAAAATAAATGAATAATAAATTTATTGGCCTAATTCAAACAAATATATTCCTCATATGGTCAGTTTAATGTATACCAACGGCTGATATAAACAAAATTTACGCTTTCATAACTTTTATCCTTATTTACATAGCTAGTCTATATAATATATGTATACATCTTGTACCCACCAAAGTGTTCAACAGAATACTGAACGTACCTCCATCACAGAAGAGTTTATATCTCGGAAGTTGCGTATTAGAGTGTGACTTTGAAGCCTGGTAAAACACGTTACGAAAGATGGCGGGTATTTTGAGGTTTTCTACTACGGGATTTTAGAGATCAAAGAAATGCCACGTCCGTTAATCTCCGATATATACCAATTCATCAATAAATTATCAAAAGAGTTATATCTATTTAATTAACTTCCACAAGAAAAATAGATATATGATATTGAAATGTAATATTTATTGATACCATACCGGTTTCATATTTTTCGAACCGATTCAAGTTGATCTTTTAACAGTTATTTATGGCTCTTCCACGATCGTACCCACTGTTTTTAAACTTCGTGTTTTGCATAAACAACAAGAAAATCGATAACTATTAACCTAAAAATCAATCAGAGTATTTATAAAAGTTGATATTCAACAATGCAGCAATCGTTTGCGTTCCGGGATCAATACACATGTAAACAGCCATGACAATGCACAGGCGAGTCGCCTCTTCCACGTGTGCGTAGTTTTGTAACTTTTGTTGTACTGTGTATTCAGATTAGATCGCATTTATATAATCCGTCAACGTCAAACTTAATTCCACTCTATTTTAATTTCTTTTTTACGTTTTGTTTTACTTGTATAATATTGTCCTACTTAATGTACAGCGCCTTTGATTGCATTTTATTGTAAAATTGTGCGCTTTATAAATGTTAATAATGATAAATAATACTTGAAATATCTTTCAAAATAGTAGATCCTACAACCTTACCCTTTTCTTTATCAAAAATTAAAAAAAAGTGAATAAATAAATGAGCATGAAATAAAAAACAAAATAAAATGTATTCCGTTTCGGAAGATGCCATGACGTCACGAAGTGACCCAATTCCTTGCTACATGTACATAGGGACACGTTCATCTGTGAACCGTAGTATAATAAAAATAAAGTTTTTACTGTCGTGAATGAAAAAGAATAACCTCAGTGGTCGATAAATGCTGTTTGAAATATAAAATCCTCGTGTTTTTTTAACTTTCGAAAAAACATTTCACGACTTCGGAGGTTATCTTTCTTAATTATTCAAGTTGAGTCATACCACCGTATAGGAGGACTTAAACATGGACGGATACTTCATCACAAAGCTTTCATATTAACAGAATTGAAAGTAGAAAATAAGCTTAAACAACAACATAGAAACGTCACATCCTGTTTCATTTTGTTTAGCGCCTTTGAATGTGTATATGCGGAACCAGTTATAAGTGGGGACATCATCATCAACATTCTCCCCGCTAATGAATACGCACCTCGGTTCCTACCGGATGTCATCTTTACAACTTTGGTCGAAAACGCAAAACAGGGTAAGATATCCATACTGAAATGTAGAAGAAGAAAATTATTGATGAGATAAAACATATTTTGTTTTCGGACTTCAAGTATACTAGAACTAACTTTGATGTGGTAGAATTAAGTTTACATATATAGCAAGAATTAAATGTTATTGTTGGTTTATAGCATACATTAGTCATTGAAAACAGTTCGAAAGATCCGCGTGTCTTTAATAGAAAGATTTGTATAGAAGGAAGAGAACAGAAGGACTGAACAAATAGATATAACATGTGGACGCTAAAACACGAAAAGAAAGTCTAAATCAACTTCAGTATACATCTATGTGATGTTTTAAAAGAGAAATAATGCATCACAAGTCTAGACATATATTCTATGCATTCCATAGATTAACGTCGTGTCGGTCAGTAATGTTATAAATATCTACGGATTGAAATAAAAATAAAAAAGACTGAAATATGCATGTAATTTTATAATACGCAAACTGAAGTATTCACCATTCGACAATTTTTTTTAATTATATTGAATTCTATATTAAAATTGTGATACATTTTTCTTCTTTGTATGGTACATGTTCGGACATATTTCACTCAAAGGTGACGAATATGTGGTACATGTTAAAGTTTCAATTCTTCAACAAAAACTTTCCTTTACATTCAAATAAAGCTGGTAGTTTTTACAGAATGGCGAGTTACAGATAAAACTGGAGTGAATACAGACACGGCGTAACACTCCAAGTCCACTCCAATAATCATTTATTGCATGATAGCACTCCAACATTCCAAAGTAGACACGCAGAAGAATACATGTATATATATAAGTACATAATCCACAACACCACTAGTATAGCCTTCCAAATATACATTGCACGGGAAAAGAATTCAAATTCAAATTCCTGTAATTGTCCATCTCTTAACAGAAGTCTTTTTTCAGACCAGGAAGTCGCCAACTTGACATGCGCAGATCAGGATCAAGGTCCAAGTCCCGGATGCTCAATTTCTATTCAAGACCCTACTCCAAAGTTTAAACACTTCTCGAACAGAATTCTGACCACCAATTCTCCGATAGATTATGAAATGTTGGCTGGTCAAGATTTCCTGTATACGTTAACAGTGGTCACTGTTGATCAACCTCAAACTGATTCACCTAAAACGGGATCCGCCACTGTATTTGTGACAGTCCTACCACAAAATGACAATACACCTGTCTTTACATCTTCTAGTTATTATGTACAGGTAAATGGAGAAGCAATTATGGCAGACCAGATTTAAATGCACCTGGCAAATGTCTCACAGACAGGGTTTTTGTAGGAGTTAGATCCTATCATTATCTTAGAGGCTTAAATCTTAGTCTTTGGAGATTCTACAAGACAGTGCGATTCAGACTTGTACTATTAGATACTGCTAAAAAATTCCCACCAAATGCACTTTGAAGTTTTTTTTTTAAATCTTTGTTGTAAAATGTAGCAAAACGCCTGGACTTGATCAAGTTCGGAGTGAACTGTCGCGCTGTTTTTGATATGAAAGCTGCAATCTCAGCTTGTTCGTCACGTTAATCATATACTGACAGTAAATATTTTTGGATGGTTGGTGTAATTTGTTCGATCACATTCAGACCCCAGTTAAAAATGGATAACACATTGTCACATATTTTGAAACGGAAGTACTTAAAATCAAGAATGAATATTTCATCCTTATTTGATCTCGTGAGTCCAGTGGATGAAAGCACTCTTCTGACAGGCTGTAGGTTACGAGTTTAAATCTTGCAGGGAAAGTAATGGTTTGATATTCTAACACTTAAAAGACAATGCGTTGCTACAATAGGCCAAAGTTTAAATTTGAAGATCTTTGCTTTATTACACATGTCTTTTATATGATTTCCATTCCTTGGTTGTCTGACGGATGTGTTATGCATCTTTTGATTTTCATCCTCTAGGTAGATGAGGACATCATTCCGGGAAGACAGGTACTGAATGTCTCTGCAGTAGACCAAGATCTCGGACCAGATGGAGAGTTAACTTATAACATTACAGGTACATGTTGATTTACAGTCTCACATGTTGATTTACGGCCTTGTCTCGCATGTTAATTTACAGCCTTATTTATTTGCTAGCAAACATACACGCCATTGAAGACTTCACATGGTAGATTGTTGCTTATGATGAAAGAGGTTGCTTTGTGCTTGGGTTTTGGTCAATTAGCCATTAGACTATTGGTGTCACTTGTAAAACGATATGAGTGTATGTCCAGTTCTTACTTCTTTTGGGTTTGTAATCTGACGCAATGACAGTTAAATGAAGTGGTAGTGTGTAGCGATATTTAATATGATAACTGGTGACAATTTGCCAGTGCGAAATTGAAATGATCAGCATTTTGGATTACAGATAACTGATGACAGCTGGCTTTATTGCGGCCTAAACATGTAACACTTGGTTGTGTAGTACTCGGGTGACCCTTGAGACCCGAAAGACTCCGATTTAAAAAAGATTGCAGCAAGTGTCTAAATATTTGAATTTATCCTTTACAGCTGGTAATATTGATAACAAATTCTACATAGACCCATATTCAGGACTGATATCATCGCGTGCTCCACTTGACTTTGAATCTGTGACGTCATACCAGTTATCAATCCAAGTTACCGATGGAGGGGGGCTGTCTCAAAACGTCACAGTGGATATTAACGTCACAAATGTTAATGACAATATACCAGAATGCTCAGCCAATGAGAATGTCGTAGAGATTGATGGGAACACAACGACTGGGACTACAGTAAGTGAAATGTCTTAATATATGTCGCAAAGTCACGACATGCTAACTCACCTCAGACTAACTGACCCGTGCTCACTTTATTATATTGACATTTTCAATGTTTTTTTTCTTTGATATTTTTCCAAATTTTAGTGATAGCCACTTCCTCATCAATATGTTGCAGGTGTAAACAAAGCGCGTATGAATACAAGTAAATATAATACGGTTATTCTAACGGCTGGGAATTCCGACAGAGGTGAAAATAAAATGGAAATATTCATGAAGTATGCCGGTTTGAATCGTTGCAGTCCATACTCTCATATATTTTCAAAAATGAAATTTATTTGTTAGGTGACATCTTAATAGCATTCTGTAAATCAAATACGAAACATTTATTTCCTTTTATCAAAAAAATGATCCGGGTTCCGAAATATTCAATTCCCGTTTCTGAAAAGAGAAAGCCAGTAGCTCTTGATTTAACATATCCCCCCCCCCCCCAAAAAAATAATTTGCAATTTGAACTATTTCTTTCTTTGTTGAAACATCCTGTGCTTTTTGTAAGTGAAGGCGATTCAAAGAGTGACAAAATCTCAGGATTTATGCAAACGAAGTGATTAGAAGATTGATATATATTTTTGTTGTTGTTATAGGTGATGACCTTGAACTGCAGTGATGGAGACGCTGGAACTATCGTTTCTTACCAATTACAGGACGACGGGGACGGAACATTTGCGATCAATCCAGCAGGGGAGATCACTCTAACAAAAGGTGTCATTGATTGTCTCATGGTTATACTGATATATATATCTGTATATATACAGAATGCCTTCATTGTGAAATATTAGCAGTGTTTCAAGTAATCACATTTTCATAAATACTCTAACAAAAAATGCTACATAGTAAACTATAGTATTCTAGTTTAATTTAACAAAAACACAGTTGATGGTGCAAGGGTTTCAACAGTTTCGTTTAAAATCAGCATTTCGCAAATTCTATGGTCGTTATAACGATCTAGTTTGCTACTACAACCTATCATTGGGTCAAATGATGTCTGACGTGTTTCATACCAATTGTTAGGCCGTTCTTGGCACATTGATGTTGATTACGTATAATTCCGTTTACCTGATCAAGATATAGGGCTCACGGCGGGTATGACCGGTCGACAGGGGATGTTTACTCCTCCAAGGCACCTGATCCCGACTCTGGTATATCCAGGGGTCCGTGTTTGCCCAACTCTCTATTTTGTATCCATAATAGGAGTTATGAGATTGATCACTGTTTGTCATCTTCACCTTTCACTTTGAATTATCATTGGAAGCTTTTAGAATTGCACTTAGCTACCGAATAGTACAAATTATTCTTTGATACATGTACTTTAAGTCATATTAATGCTTTAATCTATTTCATCGAAGAAATCAATGTCTGTAAGTACATTTCATGGTAGTTTTGACTTTTCATTTTAATAGCAGATCTTTGATTTGTGAATTTTAAAAGAATCATGCCTGTACTTTGATTGATGATTTAAGAAATGTTTTATCAGTACTCATTATCTATTACAAAATCTTCGATTTAGAATTAGATTTTTTACCAGTTCTCTGATTTATGATAATGTATGTAGTACTATTTGTTGACACCGTAGTGGGACCCATTCTTACGATGTTGCAGGTTTGGACTATGACCTTGGTAGAAGGTCATATCGCTTGACCGCCCTCGTATCAGACAGTCTCTACAATTTGCTCGTCGACAGACAAGTTCTGGTAAAGTCAGTCAACCAATACCCGCCTGTCCTTCCTCCTAGTGCCACCGTCAGCGTATCTGAAAACGAGGCTACTAATTATGTGCTGTACACCGCCATTGCAACAGATGCTGATACCGTTCTTAAGAATCTGACGTCACTCTCATATTTCATCTCCACAGGTCAGAACTGGACGTACATCATAAACTCAGGATGATGAATTCAATTAAGAAATTAGAATGATTTATAATGTCATTTTCGATGTACATGTGTACAATCAAAGTTGATATTTAGTGTGTTATTTCAATTTTTCCTTATGTTATTAATAATGTTAGCTGCAGAACTGCTGAGTAGCGTTGGGAAAGAAAAAACCTGGAATATACATGTACCAAAGCGCTACAGATCCACAGTTATAAAAACCCTCGATTTACAGCGCAGTTTTTTTTCCTGCGCTCTATCATAGCCTTATACCGGTACACTATTGCATCACCGCTTTTAAATTTCATACTATACACTGTAAATATAAATAATGTAGATCAAAGTTTGGAAAATATACTATACGATTGATGAAAATGAGGAAATTCGGAAAACTACAGTATACCATATTATTTGAGAAGCAGGTACAATTACTACTGCAGTTCAGGCTTGTTTTACATACTTGAAAATAAAACTAAGGTAATCTTCCCGTGAAACCCAATCATAAGGATCACAAATACATTAATTGGTCCGTCATTTGATAAATACGTTAATTACGTTCAGATACGTTGCAAAAATAACTTTTTATTTGCTGCAATGGATAATGCGCAAATGTGATTGCAATCAGTTCAAAAATTTTCCGCTAGGGTTATATAAGGGCAAATGGAACTATGTAACAGAGGAGACGGTATCATTGTGTATCATAATTACATCTGTCACGTCAAAATGACTGTATGTCTCTATTCCCTGTCGTGAGAGCCAGGAATGTTAGCTATTGTATAAAGTGGATTGTTGCATTAAGTTTGTTTATGCCATCTTTGGATAATTTATCAGACCAATGAAATCCATTACTGTTGCTGTTGCAGTTTCGAATAACGGAGACAACCTATTTTGGATTGATAAGAATACTGGGGACATTGTGTTGGTGAACAGTCTCGATTTTGAGAAAAGTCGGAGTTATCTAATAACATATTTTGCTGAGGATGACGGTAAATCAAGGGTAAGAATATAATCCCCAGATTGTGTGATCATAATGAAGTGATTACAGTGAGTGTGAACGGTCGACAGGGGGAAGCTTACTCCTCCTAGGCACCTGATCCCACCTCTAATGTGTCCAGGGGTCCGTCTTTGTCCTACTCTTAGTTTTGTATTCTCTACAGGAATTATGATACTCACCTTTTCAGTGACGTTACTGCTGACGTTTAACTCTTGATATTACTGCGCGGCAACATACGATTCTTAATGAGATCGTCTTGTGTGGCTTCGTCAGTATTAAAGGTTTATCAGTCCGTTGTTTTACGTCCCGTCTAGAATTTTTCACTCATTTTGAACCGTCACCAGCTGTAGGTGAAATACCTTATTTAGACCTGTGATTAGCGCTCAGGGCCGTAGCAATGAGGGTTAATTAACGTACCAACGCCTGTCGCGACACAGGACCTCCGTTTTTAAGGTCATATCAGAAATATCAGAAATACCCATGATGTTTAAATGTCAAACAGTCACTACCTATGTTTACGTCTTGGGTTGGACTCGGCCATGGCATAGCTTGTGGGGTTCGAACTCACGACCTCCCGGTTACGAAGCGAACGCTCTACCACTTAGCTATCGCGACCGGTGAGCGTGAAATGTATCCTATCTAATTCCTAGATCCTTAAAAGAATCGTTTTGTCTTGAAATCAACAGTGGGCTGAAAAAGCGTCACATGGATTTTTTTAAACATGATAGCCATTAAGTACATAAGGCAATATAATTATGTGTATTCTAAAGAGAGAGAAAGGAAAAATGGATAATGCTAATTTTTCTTTCTTTTTTACAGGAAGTTAGAGAATGTTGATTTTACGATTTGTTATTGCTATGATTTTGACCTTTCATCTTTCTTTCGTCAGACCACCAGCACGGTGACAGTGTCGGTCGTGAACGTCAACGACAACAGCCCGCGTTGTGACCCCGACGTTATCACTGCACTGATTCCGGAAAATACAGGTGAGCGATTCCGGAAAATACAGGTGAGCAATTTGATATGTCTTCATTTGTCCATACAGGATTTCTATACAGGTTATCCAACAAGTTCATCATAGTTATTCACGTTTTCGCTTCATCCAAATTATGCTGAACGATATGTTGAGTGAAAAAGGTATATAGAATTTTGGTCTAGCGATCCACCTTAAAAAGGTACATATACTAATTTGTGTTGTTAGATTTGAATAAAGATGTATCAATACTACGATATTCTATAAATAAAATGAAACATAAAAGTCTATCAGAGCGTACAAAAAGAAGAATTACGCATGTTTTTGTTGGTTTCATTGTATCACGTCCCGTGGCCGAGTGGTTAAAGCATCGTGCTCAACATCACATGGCCTCTCACCTCTGTCGGCGCGAGTTCGAATCCCGCTCGCGCCGGTAAGTCAGAAAGTTTCCCAGTTTACTTTAGGAAGGTCGGTGGTCTCTTCTCAGGTACATTGTATCTGGGTTATCTCTTCTACCAATAAAAACTGGGCGCCACCAGATAACTGAAAAATTGTTGCGTGTGGCGGAAAACATCAATCAATCATGTATCACGTCCTGTCGAGTTTATTTTTTACTCATATGGAGACATCATCAGCTGCAGGTAAAGTACATATTAGATGTTCTACCAATGAACTACCGCGACCGGTGACTATGGTCCTAGTAAAAATTATTGGAATAGATTGAATTTTGGTTGTGACGTTGATAAGCGATTATGGTAATGAGGGTTTGGATATGAAAGAGCTGGGCTTTTTTCTGTAGATATAACCGTACCTACCGCGTATG
The DNA here is from genome assembly GCF_947568905.1 of Ostrea edulis. NCBI lineage: Eukaryota > Metazoa > Mollusca > Bivalvia > Ostreida > Ostreidae > Ostrea > Ostrea edulis. Next base: position 82,017,260 of record NC_079170.1, read on the forward strand.
GATTAAACTGTTTTGACGCTGACGGTGATCCTCTGCAATATGACGTCATTCAACAACAACCAAATGACGCAATCTTTGATATCGATTCCTCGGGAAAACTTTTACTGAACAGTAAGTCATAGAACATGAAATACAATGTGTTTATATCTTTCTTGATTTTGTTTATTTATCAACATATTCTGAGCATCTTGTTTCTGATCCGTTTCAGAATCTTTGGATTTCGAAGCAAGGACCTACTATGACATCAGAATTGAAGTTACCGATGGTCAGTTTACTGCCGCAGTGTCCGTGGCGGTAAACATTCTGGATGTGAACGAAGGTGCCCCGGTGTTTACCAGTTCAGGTTGTTAATTTCATCATCATTATTGTTATCGTCGTTGTCGTCGTCACTGTTCACAAACTTAACAACATCAGCAAATCTAAAGTATCCCTGCTAACTCCATTAGTTCTTGATCTTCACAGGTATCTATAACAGCACTCTTCCTGAAACATCCCGTAAAGGACATTTTGTCACACGAGTGTCAGCCGATGATGTCGACCTCACCACGATTTCCTATGAATTCAAATACAAATACAGCGAGTTTATCATTGACCTCTATAGCGGACACATCTTCCTGAAGGAACAGCTGGACAGGGAAGTGAATTCCTTACATACGCTGTTAGTCCTGGCTTCTGATGGATCACTCACGTCTACCGCGACAGTTTATGTCAACGTGGAGGACATTAACGAAGCAGTCACGTTCGTTCAATCTGCTTACACGTAAGTATGAACTAATTGAAAGCAATAGGTGTCACTTTCGCGTAAGTTAGAGCTATCTGATTATTATCATTGGGCCAAATGCTGTCCGACTTGTTTCATGCCAATTGTTTGGCCGTTCTTGGCACACTGATTTTGACTGCGGTTAACTCCGTTTACCTTATCAAGATATAGGGCTCAGGGCGGGGGTGACCGGTCGACAGAGGGTGCTTACTCCTTCTAGGCACCTGATAGCACATTTGGTAGATCCAGAGGTTCGTGTTTGCCCAACTCTCTATTTTGCACTGCTTATAGGAGTTAGGAGATTGATCACTGTTCGTTATATTCACCTTTCATGACAGTATTAAATCATGCCACTAATAAAGTCGAGTTTCAACACTATACAGAGATACATGTGTCCTGTCAAATTTACAACAATTATGAAACAAAGCATAGCACTGAATAGCCGTATTATAGGTAAACGTAGTACTGGTTATAATGAATCCACTGGTACATTGATTTTCATTATTGTGGTGTTCTTCTGTATTGTGCTAGGTTCACAAGTGATGAGGGAGCTCCTGTATCTACGCCTGTTGGACAAGTGTCAGGTGTGGACATTGACAAAGAAGGAGAGTATGGAGAAATCAGATACGCCATAGAATCCGGAAACATTCACTCTCACTTCGCCATTGACCCTACTGACGGAACGCTGACCATAGCGGACCCCACTGACCACGAAGAAATATCAAAGTTTGAACTAATAGTGTCCGTCACTGACATGGCGAACCCTCCATTATCGGATAGATGTCACGTGGCCATTACAATCCTGGATATAAACGACAGTCCTCCGATCTTCCCGGCCGCCATACTATCGGTATCTGTGTCAGAGTCAACCGCCATAGGGACAGTGATCACACAGATATCAGCGACAGATGCTGACTCCGTTACAAACAATAATAACAGGTTCTCGTTCAGTACCACATCCGTCACGCCATTCAAAGTGCACGCATCTACCGGTATTGTCACGGTAGTCGAGGCGCTTGATCGAGAGACAGACAACAGGTAAATCGGAATTATGTTATACATTTAAAACAATGATACTATGAGGGGAGAATGTTTACATAAATCTATATCGATATCTATTTACTGTAAACTAACTTATTCGCATGCGAGAAATGTTCGCAAGATACACAACATCATCATTGTGAATATCATGATTTCTCGTTACAAACCAATCCTTTACTGTTTCTTGAATGTTTACTACTACTACTGCTCTCTCTCTCTCTCTCTCTCTCTCTCTCTCTCTCTCTCTCTCTCTCTCTCAACTTGTTGTATTTTTCATTAATAGATACGAAATTGAAATCCTAGCAATAGATGAAGGAAGTCCACCCCAAACAGGAACGGTAACTCTCGAGGTCCATATTGATGACATCAATGACAATATCCCTCAGATAACAGGTTCATATGATACAACGATAGCAGAAAACTCTCCCATACAATCTGTCGTGTTTCAAATTTCTGCCGAGGATAAAGATCTCTCCAATTTGTTTCACTACTCTATAGAATCCGGGAATCACGATTCTCACTTCAAGATAGAACCATACAGTGGTTATATTCAGGTGGCATCGGGTCTTGACCGCGAGACAAGGTCCGTGTATTATCTAGTTGTACAGGTATCGGATGACAAACTGACACCCAAATATTCCACAGCTACTGCTACGGTCTCGATATCGGATATCAATGATGGCATTCCCATTTTTAAGCCGGGGTCTCGAAAGTTCTCCGTGGATGAAAATGTCCCGTTTCATACAATTATCGGTCGTCTGCAGGCAGAGGATAGTGACGAAGGAATTAATGCGAAGTTGACATTCAAAGTTTCCAGTTTCTTAATAGGATCAGCGGAGAGTTTTCTTATCGATGAGGTATCCGGCGAACTCTTTACGAACATGTCGCTAGATCGTGAAACAGAATCTTTCTATCAGCTGACGATTTCTGTACAAGACGGTGGGAATCCTGCACTGTCATCAGAAGTGACTGTGGAAATAACGGTTAACGACTTAAACGATAATCACCCGGTATTTCATAATAGCTTCTATTCTAAAACGATCTCAGAAGCTACTTCTACTGGAACGAAAATTGTAACAACGGCTGCTACAGATGTGGATTTGGGATTTTATTCCGAGATAACGTATGAACTTGATTTGACCTCCCGTGAAGGACTGCTGGCCGACTTTTATTTCACAATAGATGCCATATTTGGTGACGTCATTCTTAAACGTTCGCTTGACTTCGAGGCTCAAGAGGTTCTGTCTATGGTCGTCATCGCAAAAGATGGCGACGTTATTCCCAAGACAGCCACAACGAATGTCACGATATACATCACTGATGTCAATGACAATCGACCTGAATTTCTTCCCATGTTTTATAATACAGAGGCCCCACTTGCTGAAGTTTGTGACTTTGTTATTGCGCGACTAAGCGCTACAGACCAAGATCAAACAAACAACGCGGAGTTATTCTATGTAATGGACCCTGCATTTGAACAGTCACCTTTCATAGTGGATTTCGAAACAGGTTCACCTAATTTCTGAATTAAATCTGGTGAGATCGGTAAAGTATTTGTCCAACAAATTCAATAAATAACTTTTGTTTCCTGGTTTTCAGGCGTCTTTCGGGCTAGATATGACCTTAACGATTCTCAATACGTCATCAACGTTCAAGCCAAAGATAATGGTGAGCCAAGGCTGACGTCATCAGTTAGTGCTAAAGTTAGGATAGATACATTTCAAGCGGAACTGAACGTCTTTTCTTTTACTTTATCCCTGACTAAGGATAACTACCTCAGGCAAGAGACTGATTTTCTGTCAGAGGTTAAAGCCGCCATCAGCCTCAAACATCCCTCTACCTACGTCAGAAGATGGTGCATACATGAGAGGGGCAGGTAATGTGAAAATGATCTGTGCACTCAAATGAAAATAGTCCGGTAAATGTCTACGTACTCAGACATAAATAGTCCAGTAAATGGCTACGTACTCAGACATAAATAGTCCAGTAAATGTCTACGTAATTAGATATAAATAATCCAGTAAATGTCTTCCTACACAGATATAAATAGTCCAATATAAATAGTCCAGTAAATTTCTACGTACTCAGATATAAATAGCCCAGTAAATGTCTACCTACTGAAATATAAATAGTCCAGTGAATGTCGACGTACTCAGATATAAGTATTCCAGTAAATATCTACGTACTCAGATATAGTCCAGTGAATGTCTACCTACTCAGATATAAGTATTCCAGTAAATGGCTACGTACTCAGAAATAATGGTCTGATAATAACAATATATCTTATAGTGATTCTCTTCACAATCTGTGTTACATGAGTACGGGTAAGTTTCTTGATTTCGGTAGTCTTGCTAGCGTACTGGAATTGTGTGGTGAATGCTGAAGGACTATTTTAAGGGTAGTGAAGCGGCTCTGTATATATAAGTAATTGAAAATCACTTCTATTTTATTGCCACCGTAAAATGGCTGAAATATTGCAAAATAAGCGTAAAACAGTAATCAATCAATCAATCGTTACCCATATTGTGATATATAATTTGGAAACTTCTGATAGGCACATTGTAGTGATGTATTAGTATGATATAAAAATAACCTAGGATATATAAACATTTTAATGACATGTGTAATATCAATGGTTTTGCACTTTAATCATATACATGTGTATATTATAATGATATTTCACATTTCCTACAAATTCAGTTCAGTGATTGTTCACTTGTATGCTGTGGAGAATGATCTGAGTGATTGGATTTACAACCTCCATCTCCCGAAACCCTTTCTCGAGACCACAGAAGTCCTGGAGTTACTTAAACCAGACGGTAAGACCGTAAAACTTGACGTTTTAAATATCTATGATAAAAAATTGTTTTCCTGTAAACATAATGCTTACAGGAAGACAATGATTTTTTTTATTTTAGATATTTAAAACGTCAGGTGCCTGTGTGTAAGACAACCCTGATTTAAATTCTGAAGTAGAAATATTTTATACATATTTTTTTCAAAGATGAATTACACATTTTTCAGATGCAATGCCATTGTGAGAATAGATATGTACGAAACTGCAATAATCGCATCAGGTGGTTTTTTTTTTACCAATTATTTACCATAATCAATGTCTGGTTACTCAATGTACATTGTTTTCTGTGTAGGAATAAATAACGATGTCAGGAACAAATTTTATATCGTGGATATAGACGGATACTTTCTCCCACCAAAACAGACTAATGAACCAGAAGTAGCACCCATCAGCGACACGACTGCAGACAAAGTCGTTCCATTGGCAGTTTCTTTACCCATTTTGTTTCTGGCATTGATTGCAGCGATAGTTTTAATAGTTTTAGCTTGGAAACGGAAATGGTGTAAGAAAAAGTGAGTAGCACACACAAACATTACTATGATAATACTAGGATAAGCCAGAGAAAATTACACACAGAAAACAATTATAGCTGTTATTTCCGAGTTCTTCTGTTTTACTCGTGTTACTCTAGTAGTTAAGACGCCCGCCTCGCAAATGATAGATTAAGGTTTGATTCTCGACCCGGTGCCGCGTCAAACCTATGACGTTTAACACAAGAAGTGGCTGTTCCTTCAGATCTATGACGTTTGACACAAAAAGTGGCTGTTCCTTCAGACCTATGACGTTTAACACAAGAAGTGGCTTTTCATTCAGACCTATGACGTTTAACATAAGCAGTGACTGTTCCCTCAAACTTATGACGCTGAACATAAAACATGGCTGTTTCCTCAAACTTATGACGTTTAACACAGATAGTGGCTGTTCCTTCAAACTTATGACGTTTAACATAAGCAATGACTGTTCCCTCAAACTTATGACGCTGAACATAAAATATGGCTGTTCCCTCAAACTTATGACGTTTAACACAGGTAGTGGCTGTTTCCTCCAACTTATGACGTTTAACATATTGAACATAGGTAGTGGTTGTTCCCTAATGAAGAAAAAACCACGGGCCTTTCGGATATGACCTTAAAAACGGATTTCCCGTGTCATGGTAGGCGTTGGTAAAATAAAGACCCTCACTGCTACGACTTTGAGCGTCATGCATAGGTCAACATTTGTGGCACTTCACCGCTCTCTGGTGCCGTCTCCACACGAGTGAAAAGTTATCAAGTAGGACGTTAAACTATATACAAAATGGACACGTCTTTCCCAGGTTGGGGGAAAATGGCTGTAATCTGTTGGTGAATTGTTTATATACAGGACTTACTGCACGCACTGAAATATTGAAATGTTTGTGTATTTCATTAATATTTCATATCTGCATGCATATTTCTTATTTCTTTGGCAATTCCTGTAATTAGTATTCTAAAAGTTTCGATGCAAATCATGCATTGTACTGCAGTCATGATGCATGTTATGCAATCTCAAACGATTGGAAATTACTATATCCACCTTTTCCATTCTGTTTTTTGTGTATACAGAGAACCAAAAGAAAAAACAAACGAGAAGGACTCCGAGAGGGTAGCTTCAAGTCCAAATACCCCTCGTGTGGTGTCGCCATCTGGAGTCAAAATAAATCCTGAAAACGGTACATTATCAATCAGTAAATGAAAATAATACACTAAATTGTAACAAATTTTCAAAATTACAGGAATACTCGTGTGTAAATACATGGTTACTTTTCGCATGTGAATTTTACGGAAAAGAGTTCCTCGTTAATCTCATATTCATTTGATAGTTCATTTAGTAGTGCAAATTATATTTTTCAGAGTAAATATTGAATTCTTTGATATGTAGCTATAAGTATTCTAATTCTAGTTGGCACGAGAAATGTAATCGGTCCCTTCATTGATGTCCCAGGAAACGACAGTCCTGTTTTCGATCAACGTCGTCCCAATTCACTAAAATTACCAACATCAAACTCCACTCCTTCCATGTTTGACAAACGTGGAATGGATCCAGGTTAGTTGAATTCTTTATTACCATAGTTACCGGTGCATGGATTACGATCTTTATAATTTTCCTGTTTCCCCCTCAGAATTCAAGGTCTATTTCCTGTCATTTTGATCAATACATGGTGGTATACAATGACATTTAAGTTCATATTTAATAGTCCATACAATCTACATGTACTAGTGTTTGTATTTCTGATGAGATCTTAAACGATAACTAGTGTAGAGTTTGAATAAATGTATGGACGGGGGTTGTAATAGGCATGATATCTAACAAATGAGTCTGTCTTGCTTCTCCAGATGTAACCCTACGTTTGTAAATTACCATTTTTATTGCCGCTAGCAATATTGAAATGGAGTGATACAAGTAATTTGTAGAAGTGTATAGTTTGAATAATAAAATGCTTTCTTTCGTTTGTTAAACGTACGTGAAGGTTACAAACATTGCAGAAAAATGCCGGTTATGCATTTTTATACCCCCGCAACAAGTTGTGGGGGGGGGGGGGTATACTGGAATCGGGTTGTCCGTCTGTCTGTCCGTCCGTCTGTCCGTCTGTAGACGCAATGGTTTCCGGGCTCTAAAGCATTATCCTTTCCACCTACCGTCACCATATCATATATATGGACTACCGATGGAATGAAGATGTTCCCTATCGATTTTGGGGTCAAAAGGTCAAAGGTCAAGCACACTGGACATCGAAGTAGCAATATGGTTTCCGGGCTCTAAAGCGTTATCCTTTCCACCTACAGTCACCATATCATACACATGGACTACCCATGGAATGAAGATGTTCCCTATCGATTTTGGGGTCAAAAGGTCAAAGGTCAAGCGCACTGGACATCGAAGTAGCGATATGGTTCGGTTTGTCATGCCATTTGTTTTTTACACTCAGAAAAGAGGTAGTTTATACCTATTACCAACAACCTTTTGGAGATTGGGGTAAGCGGGGGGTATTCTTAGTGAGCATTGCTCACAGTACCTCTTGTTTCTTCTACGTTTGCGATCTTCATATCCCGTTTATCTATATTTTCTTGTATTTTCTTTTACGTTTGAATATTTCCAAGTACGTAAAATATAGATATCATTAACATAAACATAACAGATGAAAATCACCTGACCTTTTACATGTGTCCATATTTGGTAATGATTTCCATATTTGGTAATGATTTCCATATTTGGTAATGATTTCCATATTTGGTAATGATTTCCATATTTGGTAATGGTTTCCGTATATGGTAATGATTTCCATATTTGGTAATGATTTCCATATTTGGTAATGATTTCCGTATATGGTCATGATTTCCATATTTGGTCATGATTTCCATATTTGCTGGTGCTTTCTATATCTGGTTATGATTTTCATATTTGAACGATGGTAAAGAATTCAAGGATATACTCTAAACTCAGAATAAACCATCGTATAACACAGGATAGCGTTATTTGATATACCGATTTCAAATGAAAGGTCAAAAAATAAACCATAAAACATATTTTTCCTAACAATTTCAGGAATATCGGGATATAGGTCACAAAGTTCACGGAATGTGTAAACTCCCACGCGAACAGATATCGCTAAAATCCCGGATGTACATGTAAATGGATCGAAAAAATGTGTATTCATAGTTGCAAGTGTCAAGCACTGAATTTCAATAAAAATTAAGCAGAATACACACAGTGGATATAGATATCTATCTTTGGTGAGGTATTTGTGACATTTGCGCGAATAATTTGTTTATTTCTCGTTATATTTCCAGTGACTGGCTGGTTTTATGTGGAAAATTCCCAAACCAAGGAACGGAAATGGATTAAATTTCCGGATAAAGACCCACTCTTTCAAGATATTCCGTCCACCGGATCCTAACTCCATATACTCGCTACTGTTAGCATGACAAGCTGCTTTCACAAAGCATTGCTCTACATGTTGGGAAACTGTTCAATGGACAATAAATCTACCGTATCATACCCCTGCAATCGAAGTTTAGGGGATATATTGGAATCGCCTTGTCCGTCTGTTCTTCCGTCTGTAGACATGATTTATCCAGAGTATATCCTTAATACCAATAGGTAGACTTGATTAAATATGCGTATATATTAAATGAATTATAAGCTGTGCTCCTGTTATATTGATATAAAGTTTTTCAACATTCAAGTTATATATTTTTTCCATTTTGAGAGAAGATGTTGTGTTATGTCGTCATTGTCCAGAATATGTATTGAAAACCATTTATTCTTCAATGAGCAGAAATTCACTAGTTCCCCATTCAATGTGTCCTAAGGGGGTATTAGTCCCCTTAGGACAGTTCTAGTGTAGTACAGCTGATATCTTGAAAAAAATGACAAGTACCTTTGCACAAGACAATTGTTTTCTTAAACCATTGTGTAGATTGCTTTCAATTAATGAAACATGTACAATTAGTGATGTACCGCATGCTTGTTGATCGTTAATGAACTATCAATGAAATGTGTTATATGCATATTATCATACAATCTATTTCCTGAATTAGGTCTACACGATTCAGTGAACATTGCCACATCCTTAAGCCATCCGATGCAAACGCTGTACAATGTACTTGTATGGGGATCAGTTGACTGAAGTACTTCGTAGCTGACATTTTCATTAAATGCTGAACGGCTCTACAATATAAACTATAGAAGCACTGGACTCATGTTCAGCATGGACTGTGTTCCCTGGGGGATCAATGCATGTGAATGAACTGATATCTTTACACGTGTAGCGACACTTCGCCCATGTTAACATTTAATGGCTGCTTCCCACAAGTAAAGCGCGCCAATTTTGAAAAAAAAATCATATTAAGAATACATGTAAAACTTATACGGTACCAATTTTGATGCACCAGATGCGCATTTCGACAAATTATGTCTCTTCATACATTGTTATGTTCTTTATAAATGTTTATCTGATGTTTGGAAATTTATGATTCCTTGTTATGACAGGAATTCTTTTGTTTTGCCTGTTGTGACATGGGTCCACGTTCTTTCACTTGCAACCCAGAACTTAAATAAATGAAAGACCGCCATATATCTTATTCTTCCTTGAGGCTTCGTAGAAACTTGACAAACTCTTGATCAGACACTATTTTTCATGGTATAGATTCGCATATATTTCATCGTCTGGGCTCATGTAAGGCAGTCTCGGATGAGAGCTGCAATGTAATAATTTCATAGGGATCAATTGTCTATGAGGATACGTTGAATGATAGTTTTCTTTTCAGATGCTGGTCCTGTAGCAATATATCGTAAGATAAATCGGGTTAAGGCGTTTACTGATCGCTTAGGATTTTTATTTTGATATTCACAAAACGAATGCTTGTTGTAAAAACTAAATTTGACCGATCGCTATGCAAACCATAAGTAACATATGCAGTTAATGATGGAATATTGCTTATAAAGATGGGTAAGTCGATGGTGGTTTTAATACTCCTTTGATTCCATTGTTTAATTGTCACAGTCTGGATTATTTCACAGAATAGTGATACTATTCTAAAACAATACCAACACGATAATGCAATCGAGAGATTTTGGTAAACATGATTGAAACAGAAACTATACAGTATGATTTTCTACGTCTGAATTTTTTTTACGGTGAATACAATATGAACTTGTTTTAATAAGAACCAAATCCAAAACAAATGGATCCATTATGAAAAGTATCATTCAAAGTGATTAAAATCGGCATATTTCATTAAAGGGCATAACCAGTATATACATATTAAGTGCGATGGTCTGCGCCAAACCCCGATGGTGTGACAAGCCAAGTACGATGGTTCACACTCGTGCGCCAAGGTGCAATGGATGACCTTAGGTCGCCCTTGTTTAAATGTTTACTTCTATTTCAAATACATAGCCAAAAAATGCAAGTAACAGGTAGAATGACCACATGACCAATCTCTTGCTATGTCCGAAATTCATACTTCCTGTTATCTCTTATACACATCTTGCAGACACGCCTTATTATGTTATAATTTCTATTTATAACAATTCTAATTACAAAGTCAAAACATAACATGGTTTAGACGAAATACTCATGGACTGTCTGTACATAAATTTGGACAGTAAGTAAGTCAGTAATTAATTTTTATTTCAGTGGGAACTATTTACAATAAAGAAGTAATATGAGCTAAAAAGCTCTTTAACCGACTATATAACATAAAACACATAGCACAAATGGTATATATACATGCACAGTAATAAAACAGCCACATTTTAAAATTAAAAAATTACCATATGAACAACAAAAAATAAAACAAAACAGGCTTATACAGAAGAATCAGGGTTTAAAAAAGGTAAAAAGCAAAACACTAATGCAGATGTGATACATAAACATGCATAGATAAACAGGGGCTGTATAAAACACAGATGAATATAGAAGAATTAAGGGTAAGATACTCAACACTAATACAGTTGGAAAAGTAAATTTAACGGGTGACAATAATAGTTTAGATTTAAAAAATTAAGACTTAGGCAGGAGAGGCTGGAGTCTGCATGAGCTACATTGACAATTCACTTCCCCACACCAATTTAGGATATGATTTGAGAACTGACTGTATGATGAAAATGTCTGACATTATTTGGCAGAGAATTCCAGAGCTTTGCTGCCTCATATCTCAAAGATTTAATCCCATACCTGGTTGTTCTTGATTTGGGTATTTCAGATGTATGTGTCTGTCGAATATTATATGAATTGGGTTTTTTAACAACTAAATCTTGTAGGAAAACTGGGCTAATTTTGTGAATGATTTTTAAAGTTTCCAGAGCTATTTTTCGCATTCGCCTGGTTTTAAATGATGGAAAGTTTGATTGATTTGATAAATTTTCATACATGCTTTTGTAATCATCATAAATGAATCTTAAAGTTCTTTCCTGTATCTTTTCAAATTTGTGGGTATTTTTGCTCAGTGTAGAAATGTTACGTCAATGGACAATCACTAAAATTGGACATAATAAAAGAATGATATACAGTGATCCCCCGGTATATCCCCCCCCCCCGTTATAATGCCAACCCCGCATATCGCCAAAAAAGTTCGAAGTCCCGTTTTCCTCGCTATGTAAAACCCTGTTATATTACCATCCCCTGCATACCGCCATCCGCCAACCTATTTACAGGTACGATTTGGTCAATTACCATTATAATCACCCCCGCTAATTATCGCCAATCAATGGCAGGAAAATTTCAGTGAGCAGGCTTGGGCAATTATCCACTATTAGTCCTCAAGGTATCAAAGTTTGGAGCAGATGATAAGTTATGTAAATTATAATCAACTGAGTTCAAATACGCAGTATTGTTTTTGAAATCTGCGTATGGCGGATGCACCGAAGTCTAAGCGTGTTGGACATAAACAAAAACTGGAAATCATTAAATACCCCTACCATTACTAGTCATTTACGACCACTGGACGCCTGGATTATCCAGGCATTCAAAACACGATGTAGTAGATAAAATTTGTTTGATTTCTTATGACAGCTGTACACATACCCCCTCCCCCGATATAATGTCACCCTCGTTATAATGCCAAAATTGCCGAGGTACAAATGTTGGCGTTATAATGGGGGATCACTGTATTGTTAATTTACTTAAATGTTTTCCCATCCATTTAAGAACATTAAATTGCCTTGCTGCCTTCTTGCAAATATTGATGATATGTGTGTTGAAAGAAAACTTAAAATCAATGTTGATACCCAATAGTTTTACCCCATCATCACAAGAATTTTTTTATTCCATTTAGATCAAAGACAATATTTTCCTTTTGTGTTTTGTTGCCAATAGAGATAGCTTGAAACTTTTCTGGGTTTGCTTGCATTTTGTTTGAGGAGAACCATTTAATTAGAGATCGACTGTCATCTTGAAGTGCTGCTATAACCTGGTCTAAATATTTAGCTGATTTTGATAAAGTATCATCTGCATAATTGTAGAGATTGCATTTATTTCCAAAGAAAAAGAGGCATTGATGAAGAAGTCAAAGAATAAGGAGCCTAGAATTGATCCTTGTGGTACACATTTAATGATATTTGACATTCCGCTGATGTGTTCCCCTACATTTACACATTGTTTTCTTTGTGAGAGATAGCTACTTAACCTTTCTTGAGCTGACGTGGAAAGGTTATATGCCTTTAGTTTTAGAGGAAGTAATTCATGAGAAGGGCAATCAAAAGATTTATAGAAATAGATTACAATTGCTGCTGGGTACCCATTATTATCCAATGTCTGTTTCCAATCTTCAATTACTCTTAATAAAGTTGACTGACATCCAAAACCTGATCAAAAAGCTGCCAAAAAAGGATTGAAGACATTATCAAAAATGTTGTCAACTGACTTTCAATTGCTCTTTCAAAGATTTTAGAGATTTCAGGAGGCCACTCACGGGTCTATGATTGCCTTTCTGTAATGAACTATTCTTCTTGTACACCGGAGACACTTGCGCTATTTCAATCTTATTTGGAAATGTTGATGTTGATAGTGACATGTTGATTAATTGACATAAAGGTTTGCTGATAATTGGCATGGCAGTGTGCAAAAATTTCGGAGAAATTCCATCAATATCTTACTTTTTTAAGTTTATTTTTTTTAATACTCTTTATTACAAAATCTTCATTTATAACAGGAAAGGAAAAGGAGCTTTGTGGTGCTATTTCAGGGGTATTTGCTGTGATTGCTGGGATACTTAGATGGTTGTCATCCACCTGTTCTGCATCTCCTATATTTTTGACAGCGTTTATGAAAAAAATCATTAAAAATGTCACATATTTCTTCCTGACAATTTACAAGTGTGTTATTTTCTGAGAAAATTAAATCTTTATGTGTGGCACATACCTTGTTTGTTAGAAAAGGCTCGACAATTGGCCAAAAGTGTTGATTTTGGGCCTCCTGAATATTTTTCAATGAAGTATTGAGTTATAGACTTGTTTTTAGCCGAGTTGCAACGAAGTTGAACTCGGCTATTGGTTTGGTGATGTGGGCGGGCGGGTGGTTGGGCGTCAACAATTGCTTTCCGGATGATAACTCGAAACGTTTACAATCTAATCAAATGCAACTTTGATATATTGTTGGGTACCAGGTAAGGAAGACCCCTATTGCTTTTGGAGAAAAATTGTCAAAGGTCAAGGTCACAGTGACCGAATATAGAATGAAAATTTCAGAAATATTTGGTTTCCGGGCGGGCGGGCGGTTGAGTGTCAACAATTGGCTTTCGGATGATAACTCGAAATGTTTCCAATCTAATCGAATGAAATTTTAATATATTGTTGGGTACCAGGTAAGGAAGACCCCTATTGATTTTGGAGAAAAATTGTCAAAGGTCAAGGTCACAGTGACCGAAAATAGAATGAAAATTTCAGAAAAATTTGGTTTCCGGATGATAACTCAGAAAGTTTAAATCAGAATCATATGCAACTTTGATATATTGTTGGGTACTAAGTCCGAAAGACCCCTATTGATTTTGGAGAAAAAAGGTCAAAGGTCAAGGTCACAGTGACCGAATATAGAATGAAAAATGTTTTCAGAAATATTTGGTTTCCGGTAGATAATTCAGAAAGTTTAAATCCGAATCAAATGATACTTACAGATATTGTTATGTATCAGGTAAGAAAGATCCCTAATGATTTTGGAGAAAATGGGTCGAAGGTCAAGGTCACAGTGACCGAAAATAGATTTAAAGTTTTAAAAAAATTAGTTTCCGGAGAATAACTTGAAAATTTTTAATTTGAATCAAATGAAACTTGGTTATATTGTTGGATACCAGCAAAGCAAGGCCCCTATTGATTTTGGAGAAAAAAAAGGTCAAAGGGCAAGGTCACAGTGACCAAAAATAGATTGAAAACTTCAGACAAATATGGTTTCTGGACAGTAACTTGAAAAGTTTAAAACTGAAATTAGTTCTTCACATTTATAAATATGCCACATCATTCCTGACTTTACAATGTTTCCCATGCAACTCGGCTTATGCACCCCTGGGTGCATATATTGATATTTTTTTTTAATTTGGTTACATAGTTTCTTTGTTTTCTGTACCTTTCCCATTTTTGAGAAGAGTCTATTGATTGGTATTTGTTGTATAGCATTATTTTCTGTATATTGTCTTCCTTATTTCTTTATTCATAGATGTATATGGGACTTGTTTTGTATGGAATTTTCTTAGTTCTTTGGGGGGGGGGGCAGGCTTGTTTGTTACTTCTAAAAACATTCATTAAATAACCCTTACTACTTAAGGTTTGGTGAAAATATACCCAGTAGATAAAAATAAATTACAAATCAAAACAGCTCATTTTATTCTTTGACTCAGGTGAGCTAAGCATTTCACCTTGACACTGTTGTACCATCAATATAATCCATAGTGACAATTTAATTTTCATGTCTGAAATCAGAAGGCGACCAGAGATCGCCACTTCCACCCCCACCTCCTTTCCAGGTGCAACATTATCTTATAATTATCTGTAAATAAATTGCAAAGAAATAGATAAATAAAAGGATAATATTCCAAGTTCATTTCACTTTCACTGTATTGTATTCATTATAAGCTAGGTTCATATCACATTGTCGTATTTAGGAAAATCTGGTGAAGAGATGCAGATAGCAGTGAATTATCATTTTTAAAATTAAACGATTTTTGCTTAGAAAAGATGACATATAAATGATCAATAATGACTTGCTCAATATCCATTTTCTTTGGTAGTGCGCATTATACATCGTATGCATTGTACTTTCACCTTTTTGTGGGACTATTTTTACAGCGTAGTAAACTGTGTAGAAAATAAGGTGGCCCGGGGTCATACTAAATTAGGGTAACCCTGGGTCCTACTTGAGGGTACGAATTATCTTTCTGCGAAAACTTCTCGACGGGACATAAATGAAACACCCAAATAACCAACCATTATGCCTGCAAGGATTCATTTGAGACTTACAGTGTAGTTTGAGTGGCAAACAACAGGTCATGTTCAAATCTCGTATCGTTTGATGGACAGGTGTGGAAGAAATTGATTTTTATATAATTATGTGATTGGGATTGTGTTCCGATGGAAAGGGTGCAAAAGTAGGACATCTGAATAGAGGTAGTTGTCAAAACTTAGTCGGTGATTGTTTAAAAGAAATCATTTCATTGATTTCAAGGTCATTAATCGCAAAAGGGATATATTAATGAAACTGCATATCAAATTTGTTAATCACGCGAGTATATCTCTGTAATCGGTAAGCGAAATCGGATCAGTCGACAGTACTCAATTCACCACATTCCTGCAATCGGACTGCAGGATTCGAAATTGGCCTTCATCTAGTTGATAGCCATTAGTATTCAGAAAACCTTTATAAGTATTTCAAATACAGACATGAATTTTATATCTGTGTTATTTTGTGTTCCATTTGCACAATTATTTGAATGTTTTCCCTACGTAATTTATAAGAAGACGATGACCCATATTGGATGCTTTTTAATTGCATCGAAAATGGGCAAATGGTACCTCTCACGATGAGAGAATACCTTTTCTTGGTTGTTTTTAGAATTATATTTATCAAACAGAAATTTACATTGTTATATTTAGAATATATATTTATGATTTGAATTTGAATATTATAGAGTTCTGAATAAGACTATTTCATCCTTATTAAAAACAACATGCATCAACTGCATGAACAACGAAACATTAAACTTATTCCACAGTGGTAAACATGATGACTTGGAACCAATATTTTAAGTCATATTTCAAGGTCAGACAACATCAGATGTACCTTCGAAATATTAAGTACAGTCAATTAATGGAGCGCCGTTAGCGACTTGTATGCTTGTTCGATATAAGGTGCGATCTTATCAAAATAAGATTTTTTATTCGTTTACCTGCCCAAGCAACGATGAAACACTATACAGTGTATACTGTTCATGACACGCTTTACAGGTTATAACGAAATATTATGCTGTCTTAATATCCTCCACTCGGAGAACTATAATCTGGATCGGTCGCGGCAGAACAATAGTTAGAGTGGTTATTTCGCCACCTTGGGAGGACCAGGTTCGTCTCTGGATCCCGGCGCTAAATCAAACAGAAGACTTTTAACAAGGATGTGGCTGTTCCTTCGATAAACATCTGGCGTTAGGAGTGAAAGTCACGGACGTTTCTGATAGTACCTTAAAAACGGAGGTCCCGTGTCACATCAGGCGGAGGTCTAGTGTCACATCAGACGGAGGTCCCGTGTCACATCAGGAGGAGGCCCTGTATCACATTAGGCGGAAGCACCGTGTCACATCAGGCGGAGGTCCCGTGTCACATCAGGCGGAGGTCCCGTTTCACTTTAGGTGGCGGTTTCATCTCACACCAGCCGAGTTCCGTGTCACATCGGGTGAAGGCCCCGTGTCACATCAGGCAGAGGTCCCGTGTCACATCAGACGGAGGTCCCGTTTCACATCAGGCGGAGGTTTTGTGTCACATCAGGGAGATTTCCTGTGTCACATCAGGTGTCGACACGATAAGCGGCATGCATAAATGTGGCACTTCACCAATAGCTGGGACGTCTCTATATCAGATATAATTCTTAAGACGTAAAAACAGCATAAAACAAACAAAAACAAACTATGGATACGGATTGACTTACTAAAAATCCATAAATACACGCCCGCCACAAATATGTCACATGTTGCATTAAAATAATTTTTCTGTAAGCAGCCATATCCCTAGATGTTAATGAATTACTCTGATTAATGATTGCTAGAAACGAGCAGCAAATTTAAACACGGTTGCAAATATTATGTCTTTTGTATTTGGATGAATTTGCAGGGGAAAAACGCAACAAATGGGATGCATTATGTTGATATAGCATTTCATCGTGTTTTAGTGAGCACCTGCTATAAGTGTCAAGTTCATTGCAAGTTTTCAACCAGGGGCTGATTCACAAAATCTGCATATTGTACCCCAGTTCTGAGAATACATAGCTTTTATCTACTTTGAATACTGGATAACTTTCACTTGGCCTTCATCGCGCAGACCAACCCACAATCTTCCCTGGGTGTCCAAACCCAGCGCAGCAGGCATTGACCCAATGTTAATCAAACGTAACAGGATCTTCCCGTCTTCATCTAAGATGTGTACACATTCATTGTTGCTATCAGCTACAATGATATGATTTGCAGAATCGGTCACTATGACTGCAGGGTCAAACGGCTTTTCCCTCAATGATGCCTGACCATCATACCGAAATCGGACGTGGCCATACCTATCCATCACGAGCATGACTCGGGCGTTAGGGTCACTGCAACAAATGTCTCCATTATTGCTTTCTGCCAGGAATACCATCAAGTTGCCTTCAACAAGAATTGGGTTGCCCTGTTCATCCTTTTCTATTTCTTGTTTCAACGTATTCTCTTGATAACGTAGAATTTTGCGACGTTTCATGTCAACGTGTAGGACACTCACGAGGAATCCCCCCGATTTTGTACAGCAGATTCCCCGGGGATGCCATCTCCAGGGGGTACTGAATAATGTAGTAATCTTTTCATTTTTGACCATCTTCACATCTCTGTTGTAACAATCGGTGAAAATGAGGTCCCCATTCCTCGTTACCGATATATCATCAGGTTGCTGAGGACATGATGTGGCAACGGTATCGACTTCTTTCCCTTTTATATTGTAGCGTCTTATCGTTTTGTCCCGAATTCCACTAACCCAAATTTCATTTGTACCGGTAATGGCAATTCTGAAAAGCGGCTTTACTGGCGTTGCAACATTGGCCAATAATAACACGGGATTCAGTAGGTACTTCTTGGGTAAGTGAGGGAAAGTTGTGTTTAAACCTGATGTCCTGACCTGTGTCAATGCAGCTTCGAAATCTCCGAAACCTACCCTAATTTCCTGGTCAAGAAGAACATTAGTTTTCAATGCTGGAATATCCACGTCGCTTTCTCTGGGCATATCTCTATACTTATTTATTTGGGATTTGTAATTGGTAACGTCGAGCACTTTGTTTGACAGCAGAAATTCTTTATTGTTCTGGAGTGTTTTAGTCATCTTGATTACTTCATCTCTTAGTCTAGTTTGATGTGCCTTCAAAGATGATGTTTGATAATAATTTGAAAATCTGATGTTATATCTAATTGTATCGAAAATACGATTTACTTCTTGATGCCAGAATCGCCTTAGGTTTCCACCTTCATTTTCCATTTTTTCGTGCTCTTGCGTTACCTTTAGGATCTTAGCATCGACATCTTTTTCGTTCTGTTTGTACTTTGGTATGAGGACCTTTTCTAATTCTGATGTGTCTTTTTCTATTCCCAATCTCTGGATATTAAAAATATTGGGTATTTCGCCAATAGTGTGTCCAATATGATTACTAATGATACATTTCATACAGACTTGTACATCACATTGTTGGCATTGGGCTTCACATCTTTGATTTGAATGCTTTGCACAAAGCCGGAAAGTAAATTTGATATCTCTGTCCTGGTAAGGGACAATATCATGCTTTGTCGTCTTCAGTTTCTCCACGTGCACACTTACACAATACACACATAAATTGATTTGACAGCTGTTGCAGTATTGCTGCGTCGAATTATCACAAAGCCCGCAAGTAATCAAAAACTGACCTTGATTGATAGTGCCCGCCATTTCATTCTAGGTATGTACATGTCTGCAATAAAGAATTTTTTAAAGAATTATGGTAAATTTACTATATCTTTCACATCAATACACAGGCAATTTTGGTTGTTTACCTGATATTGTAATGCACACAAAGGTATACACAACCATAAAAAAGAAAAAAGTGAAGATAACGATCAGTGAGCAATCTCATAACTCCTACAGGGATAGAAAAGCAAGAGTTGGGCTACCATGGACCCATTAATATACCAGAGATGGGATCATTTGCCTAGGAAAAGTAAACATTCCTTGTCTACCAGTGCACCCGTCCTGAGCCCTGTACCCCGATCAGGTAACGTAGTTACAATTAGTGTATAAAGAATCGCCTAACGTAGGTGTGAGGGATGACAGACAGTTTTGACCCATTGATAGGTTGTATTGATAAACTAGATCGTTATAATGTCCATATAATTTGCGAAATATTGCGAGACCGTTGAAGCCCCTGTTACATTATTTTGTTTGTCAGTCGACTGCCTCGATTTAAAAACTGATCATACACAAAGCAAGTTCTTGCGTATCGAATCAATTCAAAGACATAAACACCATATGCAGGTGATAATGGAATATTGCTACATCAATATGGAAAGCTGAAAATGGAGAAGCTGAACTGATCGTCATCCCGTTTGTCATAAGGTTAGTTTGACGCTTTATAAATATCTACATTTTGTAAGTACGAAGCAGGTGTGAATGATTTTGTGATGTCTTTTATTTGTGAGATCAATTTTTAGAACAGGAGTTGAAGGTCGCACAATTCTAACAAGAGGCTTGTGGACCACAACGCTCACCTGAGTCACATTAACCCTTATGATTTTAATCAGAATATTTACCTTTAATCACATGATAACTTTTGATCCCATATTACAACCCCAACCTATCCCCATGGGGTTATGATTTCACCAAACATGACCTTGCTGTTCTGAATAATTTGTTTATACTTTTGCCTACATTAATGTAGATGAAATAATGTGACTTTGATTCTCTTGAAAACAGGTTTATTTTTCTATTTTCCAGGTTAAGAAACGTCGTTTTAGTAGCATGGCATAAAGTCTTAATTACCTTTTACCTCAACAAGCCTTAAAACCACTATGTTCACCATGAAAGTCAAATAATTTTGTAACCAGAGTCGCTGAGGATTCTTGCCTATTGATATATTGTATAACTAACCGTGGTCCTCTTAATCATGAGGAGTGTAAGAATGTTCTCATACAATTCCTTTGTGGCTCCACATTACCCTCCACGGCCATGATTTGAATGAAATATGACCCCGTATTGAGGCCAAATCTTACACTACGGTGCCATAATTTGAACACACTCAAATCTGTACTACCTGGGGGTCTTAATTCAACTAATCGTGACAGTGTTGCCCTAGATATAAGTTATTTTTAAAGTTATCCCCATTATATTCCCATATAAAACTTTCCTCACCTATGCTGACTCCACCTTAAACCCCAGAAGTCATGATTTGGACAAACTTTAATTCACACTACCGGATGATGCATGTCAAATTTGAATCGCCAATCATTAAAAAAGATTTTACATATACTTACCTTTTATCTTTCTACTCCATTGGTTGTTGAGAAAAGATTTTTAAATCAATGCCTCCTTATTTCACAATTTCCGAATCATATCCCTTTGAGAGGGGGTTGAAACTTCATTTGAACAATTTTGCACCTATTTTTACCCGAGAATGCTTTTTTGAGAAATTTATCTGAAATTGGAAAGTTTTAGCTATACAGGAAGAGCAAACACAATAAGTTGATGAAACAGAAACCCAATTTCTTTATAGATTTCGGAAATTTAGATATATCATTCTAGAAACACAGCATGACCTTTTAATTACCTTATAGTCGAAGAAGCCTTAAAACCACTGCCTTGTCTATGGCAGTCAAATAATCTTGTGACTGGTAACCAGGAAGATTGGAAAATGTAGAGATTTGATCGTCTCAGACTACAAAGCATGACAATAACAGCGAGGCCCGGTATTCAAATTCATTTCATTTCGTCAGTGAATTTGAAATATCAAGTGAGGATTTAAAATCATTTAGCACCGACGTGTTCCCGTTGAGCACACATGTGAAAATTAGTTACTGGACAATAAGTGTGAATTATATTTTAATAAAATTTATGATCAGCTTCCGTCCGTGATATACTTCAGATTTGCTTGCATTTCATCGGAAGTCAGTCAGCACAATTTATCATTCTTATGTTTTAGAATTGTTTTCGTTAAATTTAAGTTGTATTTGAAATATATCAAGACATAAACCCATTTCGTCTGTAGAAAATACTTCACGAATAGTTGTTGTATAGACTATAGATCAAGAAATAGATTGTATAAGAGTTTATCACTATATTTCGGATAATTAATATACAAACTATATCATTCCAGTCATTACGTTACCTGGACAACAATAATTCACCGAAAATCAAACATATACCTGCTACATATGACTGCAAGGTGAAGATACCGAAAATAAGAAAGACATCATATTCTATAGGAAAAACAGATGGTTTATTGCATAACGAAATACTTTTTTTTTTCAATTCAAAACAGTAGAAGTAACTATATAAACACACCAAAGATACTCGTCGAGGGAATTCATTAAATTACGATGTAAGTTACATATATCTGTATGTAGGCTTCTTTCATCAAGCATTTCAGTAACGAACAGAAATAAAACACAGACTCCTGTTTAGCAAAATACATTACAAACTCACGACAATGAAATCTGAATTGCTTTAGAATGGATATCCAACCCCGTAAGGTACAAGGTTTATAGTATGCTTCTTTGTCTTATTATATACACAGTATAAGTACATTTTCCATAATTTCTGTTGTAATTAGAACTATCATTCTAAATTTCCATTCACAGAGGCACGTAGCGAAAAAAAGAGGCGATCTTTTATACATTTGTTGTTTATATACGAGCGACGTGAGTCATTGACACATTCAAAGTAAGACATATTGACTGATTGCGTACTCCCCACATTATATTTAAATATTGGATATATACCAAATACAGTTCTGCATCAAAACAATGTCAGATATTTTGAAGTCCGTTATTGGATATGTTCCATACATACATTACTGCAATCGGTATATATAATGCTTAAAACATCACCCTATAGATTTTATTTGTTGATTTATCTGACACAGTCCAATTTTGATGTATGTCGGTATTGAAACATTATATCATAATCAATATCAGCCTGCTCACTAATAAGACAACCAAAGCTAAAGTCTTAGAACAAACGAATATTTTTACAGAGAAGTACATTCAGCCAAAAACATCGCCCTTTAGATTTCTTTTGTTGAATTACCGGATAGTCCAATTTTGAGGGATCTCGGACAATACTGAAACGGTCTGACTTTACAATTGATATCGTTTAAGCAAAGGTGAATTCTTAAAGGAATGACGTCATAACAATGTTGACCGTAAAGATGTATTCTTGAACCTTTGTATTGAAAAGGGCCAACACGTACCCCTTCTCCCACACAATCAAAGATTTTAAACATCTACTTTTTCGTTAGGCAAGAGTATCAATTTTTAGAAAATTGTGAAATCAAATGCTTCCCCCTCCTCCTCTCTACCTCATACACTGTAATATCTTTAACCTTTCATTCTATTTTTCGTCTTTGATAGTCCAGGCTTTTCAGAAAATTGTAGAGTCAACTGTTCCCCCACCCACGCATACACACTTATAAATTGTAAAGGGTTTCTTACGAGTGAAGAATTTTCAGAAAATCGCTGCCAATCTCCTCCCTCTGCGAGACTACGTGCCTGACATATTCATGCTTGCAGTTTCTTCCTTTGATTACAACACATTTTTATCATTTGTTTAGTTACTTATTCATATTCAAGTCCACTTGAAGTAAATTTGATGCAATTTTTCACAGTCTACGATTAATCTCACCAATATGCAGAAAGCGTTTTACATATTCAAACCCAGGGTAACAGAATGACACATTTTCTTGGTTGCTTTATAATTATAACTATCAGACACAAATTTACTGTGTGACATTTATGATACATAGGCTACATGTTTAAGAATTATAGAGTTCTGACTAAGACTACTTTATCTAATAAAAACAACAAGCGTCAACATTAGGAGCAACAAATCATCAAACTTATTCGATACTGGTAAACATGATGACTTGGTAACAATGCTTTATGTCACATTTCAAGATCAAACAACATCAAATGTACTCTCCAATATTAAGTACATTCTTCAATGAATGGACGCGCCTGTCGGGGCTTTTTTATGTAACCATCAATGTATCGGTTTTTTGATTTTGTGGATTTCCCAGAGTGTGGTCCGATTTTCCGGATCATCACACTGTGTATCCTCTGAAGTCGATGACGTTACAACGCATCAACGCAACGTTTTATTGAAAATATACCGTATCACAAAGAAACCTGCGTACACAAATTATAGTTTCACTATACGTCTCTGTTTTAGATAATTTGGATTATATTTATTATCTTATATAATGTGGTTTTAAAAATGCATAAGGGGTATATGATTAATTTATCATTACTGCAGTAACTTCATCGGAAAAGTTGGATCACGTATCGTTGACAGGCTTTTTGCGTCTCGTGTGATCTTCTGATCCGCGCCTGTCAAATCGACGTGATCCGACTCTTCGGATCAAATTACTGTAGTAAAAATAATAATTATATATATATATATATATATATATATATATATATATATATATATATATATATATATATATATTGCTTATGTAACACTCTCAGAATGTCTGTTCAATATCAGGTCCAATCTTGTCAAAATGAAACTTTCTATGCCTCTGCCTTTCAATACCATGATGAAACACTGTACAGTTGGGTGGATATCAGTTCATGACACGCTATACGGGTTATAACGAAATATTATGGTATGTCGTAATTTCGTCCACTCGGATAACTCTAATATGGGTCGTTCACAGTAGAACAATAGTTAGAGTGCTTATTTCGCCACCATGGGAGAATCAGATGTGATTCTGGATCCGAGGTTCAGGTCAAACAGAAGACATTTAACATAGATAGTGACTGTTCTTTCGACAAGCGCCTGACAATAGTTCTAAGTGAAAGTCATGGATGTTTCTGATAGTACCAAACACGGAGGTTCCATGTTGCATCAGGAGTTGACACATTAAGCGTCATTTATAAATCAGAATCTGTGGCACTTCACCTATAGCTAGCAATGTTTCTGAGTGAAAATGTGTTGAATGAGACGTCAAACAACATAAATCAAACAAAAAACAAACTTTGGATACGCATTATCTTACTGAAAACGTCCATTCTGAGAATCATGTGGTTGCCACTGAAACCGGCGATGAAGAATTATCGTCGGCTTTCTTTGATGAATATACAAGACAATAGGATAAAACGTTTTAATTTCTTTCATAAATACACTTACACTGCAAATATGTCACAGGTGGCATTAAAAAACATTTAAGTAGCTAAATATCTAGATCTTGAAAAATTACTATCATTTATCATAGCTGCAAAGGTGCACCAAGATTATACACAGTTGCAAACAATAGGTCCAATGTGCTGGGGCGAATTTGCAGAAAATAAAACCGACAAAAGGGATACATTGTATCGATGTAGGATTTTATTATGTTTTAGTGATCACCTGCTATTGGTGTAAATTTCATTGCAAGTTCTCAGCCAGGGGCTGATTCACAAAACCTGCATCTTATATTCCATTTCTGAGAATTCATACCTTTTTATCTACTTTAAATACTGGATGACTTTCACCTGGCCTTCGTCACGCAGACCAACCCACAATCTTTCTTGGGTGTTCAAACCCAGCGCACCAGGCATTGACCCGATATTGTCCACACAAACCAGGAACTTCCCGTCCTGATTTAAGATGTGTACACATTCATTGTTGCTATCAGCTACAATGATATGATTGGCAGAGTCAATCACTATGAAAGCGGGGTCAAATGGGTTTTTTCTCGATACTATCTGAACATCATACCGAATTCGGACGTGGCCGTACCTGTCCATCACGAGCATGGCTCGGGCGTTAGGGTCACTGCAACAAATGTCTCCATTATTGCTTTCTGCCAGGAATACCATCAAGTTGCCTTCAACAAGAATTGGGTTGCCCTGGTCATCCTTTTCTATTTCTTGTTTCAACGTATTCTCTTGATAACGTAGAATTTTGCGACGTTTCATGTCAGCGTGTAGGACACTCACGAGGAATCCCCCCGATTTTGTACAGCAGATTCCCCGGGGATGCCATCTCCAGGGGGTACTGAATAATGTAGTAATCTTTCCATTTTTCACCACCTTCACAGCTCTGTTGTAACAATCGGTAAAAATGAGGTCCCCATTCCTCGTTACCGATATATCATCAGGTTGCCGAGGGCATGATGTGATAACGGTGTCGATTTCTATCCCTTTTATATTGTAGCGTCTTATCGTTTTGTCCCGAACTCCACTGACCCAAATTTCATTTGTACCAGCAATGGCAATTCTG
Organism: Ostrea edulis; assembly: GCF_947568905.1. Classification (NCBI taxonomy): domain Eukaryota; kingdom Metazoa; phylum Mollusca; class Bivalvia; order Ostreida; family Ostreidae; genus Ostrea; species Ostrea edulis. The sequence goes on from NC_079170.1 coordinate 82,043,098, forward strand.
AAAAGCGGTTTTACACCCGTTGCAACAATGGCCAATATCGATACCGGATTGAGTAAGACCTTCATGGGCAAATGAGGGAAAGTTGTGCTTAAACCTGACGTCCTGACCTGTGTCAATGCAGCTTCAAAATCTCCGAAAGCTACCCTAATTTCCTGGTCAAGAAGAACGTTCGTTTTCAATGCTGGAATATCCACGTCGTCACCTTTAGGCATATCTCTATACTCATTTATTTGGGATTTGTAATTGGTAACGTCAAGCACTTTGTTTGACAGCAGAATTTCTTTGTTGTGCTGAAGTGTTCTAGTCATCTTGAGTACTTCATCTCTTAGTTTACCTTGATGTGCCTTCAGAGATGTTGTTTGATCCTCCTTTGAAGACCTGATATTAGATCTAATGATATCGAAAATACAATTTACTTCTTGTTGCCAGAATCGCCTTTGCTTTTCACCTTCATTTTCCATTTCTTCGTGTGCTTGCGTTACCTTTAGGATCTTAGCATCGACATCTTTTTCGTTTTGTTTGTACTTTGGTATGAGGACCTTTTCTAATTCTGATGTATCTTTTTCTATTCCCAATCTCTGGATATTGAAAATATTGGGTATTTCGCCAATAGCGTGTCCTTTATGAGTGCTGATAATACATTTCATACAGACTTGTACATCACATTGTTGGCATTGAGCTTCACATCTTTGATCTGAATGCTTTGCACAAAGGCGGAAAGTAAATTTGATATCTCTGTCCTGGTATGGGACAATATCATGCTTTGTCGTCTTCAGTTTCTCCACGTGCACACTTACACAATCTACACATAGATTGATTTGACAGCTGTTGCAGTATTGCTGTGTGGAATTATCACAAAGCCCGCAAGTAATCAAAAACTGACCTTGGTTGATAGTGCTCGCCATTTCATTCTAGGTATGTAGTTTATGTCTGAAATATAGAATTTTTTTTAATGATTAAGCTAAATCTGCTATATTTTTCACATCAATACACAATTTTCATTGTTTACCCGATATTGAAATGCACACAAAAATACACAAAACTATGAAAGAGAAGAAGTGAAGATAGCGATCAGTGATCAATCTCATAACTCCTCCAAGGAATACAAAATCAAGAATTGGGCAAGCACGGACCGCTGGATATACTAGAGGTGAGATCAGTTGCCTAGGAGAAGTAAACATTCCCTGTTGACCGGTCACACCCGCCGTGAGCCCAGTTCCCCGATCAGGTAAACGGAATAATCCGCAGTTAAAATTAGTGTATAAAGCATGGCCTAACAATAGCTTGATGCATGGAAAACAGCATTTGACTCATTGACAAATTGTATTTGTAATCTAGATTGTTATACTGTCCATATAATTTGCGGAACGAGACCGTTGAAGCCCCTGTAACATTATCTTCTTTGTCAGTCGGCTGCCTCAATTTAAAAACTGACATAAACCCCATATGCAGGTGATAATGGAATATTGCTGCATTAATATAGAAAGCTGAAAATTGAGAAACTGAAATAATCTTCATCCCGTTTGTCATAAGGTTAGTTTACCGTTTTATAAATATCTACATTACGAAGCAGGTGTGACAGACTTTGTGATGTCTTTTATTTTGAGTTTACTGAGATCAGTTTTGGAACATGAGTTGAAGGTTGCACAATTCTAACAAGAGGCTTGTGGACCACACCGCTCACCTGAGTCGCATTAACCCCGTTGCTTTTAATCAGAATATGTTATCTTCTTTAACCACATGAGAACTTTTGATCACAGATTGCAAACTCAACCTAGCCCCATCGGGTTATGATTTTACCAAACATAGTGATGTTTCAATTTCAATATAACAGGCATGACCTTCCTGTTCTGGAAAAATTGTTTAAAAACTTCCCTACATTCATGTACATGCATTGGTGTGACCTTGTTGCTCTTGATAGAGATTATTTTAATTTCCAGGTTCAGAAATATCGTTTTAGTAACACAGCATAAAGTCTGTTCACCATGAGAGTCAAATAATTTTGTCACCACAGTAGCTGGTTGATTTATTGATTGGTTGAATATTGTTTAAAGTAGACCTATACACGGACTACGTCACAATCAAATGTAAATGCGGAACCACGCGTCCTTTTTCCGAGATGTGGTTTTTCAAAGATATCAGTTTGATTTTTTACATGGCGATATGATTGTCCGATATTAATTCCTTCCAAGGCGTTCTTATCAGCTGCGGTCAAATTTTGTACAATGTAATTTTAAAAAAGAGGGGGGGGGCTAAAGAGGATTCAAGCTTTAGATAAAAATCGGTTGGAGAACAGACAACATTTTGGCGGTGAGATACTTTGACTATTCAGGTATGTAAAAGTTTTACAATGATCCATGTTCAACATATGGAATTACGCAGGCATCAGAATGTTGGAGAGACGGATGGGAAAGGGGGACCAATTCATATTTCCACCAGCATCATAATAATAATAATATTATTTCTTTTGTGAGGATCTGGGTTAAAGTAGGTCCTCTGTACCCCATGCTTGTCGCAAGAGTCGACTAAATGGGACGGTCCTTCGGATGAGACTACAAAAACAGAGGCTTCGTGTCACAGCAGGTGTGGCACGCTAAAAATCCCTACTCAAAGATCGTCGGCGTCGAGCATAGGCCTACGTTTTGCAGCCCTTCACCGGCAATGGTGACGTCTCCATATGAGTAAAACATTCTCGAGCGTAATAATTGCTAATTCAAAATTACGCAGCTGCTGAATGCAAATTATCATGAACAAATACATGGTAAGCTTGTGTAAAAATAAAAATTCACACTTCGCACTTCGCTGCTCCAGTGACCACAGATGTCATGTTATGGTCGCTGCTCCAATGTTTCAGATATTGACGCAAGCTTCAAAGAACAGCACAAGCTTCTAAGAACGGCTACAAATAATCTGTTTTATTTCACCGACCGTCATAAATTTGTCATTTTTTCCTCATCCCCTCTCCTGTTTTTCAAAATTATTGGGGCGGCATCTGTATAATGCGATTACAGTGTAGTTCCTTATTGAGATTGCATCTACATAGATCGGCGTAAGTGGTGTACATGTACGTATATCCAATTTATGTACATACAAATGATTCCATGATAAAAGATATAACACACATTACACACATGCATTAATCATAATAACAAAACTATCGAAATTCAGTTTGTTACTTTCGTTTTACATTCACATTGTGAATGCCATCTTCTAGAATGATTTGTTTTCAGATAAAATGTAAAATCTAATTGCAAACCACATGTATCTATAATACTTATAGTTTAACACAGTTCAAATTCTTATCCGATGTTGTAAATATACTCAAATTTCACATGTCGTATGAAAATATGATAATGTATAATTCCAGATTTGGGGGGGGGGGTGTACTTGTTATAGAGCTTATAGCTTTTAAAATGATGCGTCAACATATGATTTTCTTACGCAAATCCTTTTTCTGAGATAATAATCTGTAAATTAGAAACAATTTATTCAAGGTTTAGTCCATAAAAATTGGAGGAAAATACCAATATCGACATCAAATGGCATTTTCAACAGTATTTCTTTTAACATGTGTGGGCTCACAAAGTGTACATTATGAAAATAGTTATTCAAATTTATTAAAATAAATGATTACATATCATTAAATAATGGGTATATAGTCTGTGGTGCTCATTACAGCCCATTTGTTTTGGAAAAATAATAATTATTAACAAAAATAAGAAGGAGGAATACATTTTCATTAATGCTGATTATATGTGGATTGGGTACTTACTTTTGAGAAGCAATAACAATGAAATTAGCATGTTGACGTATATATTTTTCAATGTTTATCTATTACTGGAATATATATCTATCTTATAAAGGCAATTTTTTCATGATTGAGTCCATTTAAGGCAGAGTATAGGTCTACCTTAACGTCCCGCTCAAGAATATTTCTCTCATATGGAGACGTCACCAATGCCGGTGAAGGGCTGCAAAATTTTGGCCAATGCTTGGCGCTTACGGCCTTCAAGCAGTGAGGGATCTTTATCGTGCCAAACCTGCTGTGATACGGGGCCTCGGCTTTTACGGTCTCATCCGAAGGAACGCCCCATTTAGTGGCCTCGTATGACAAGCAAGGGGTACTGAGGACTTATTCTAACCCGGATCCCCACACAATCCACAGTAGTTTAGGATGCTTGCCTATTGATATGACTAATCGTGGCCCTCTTAGTCATGAGGAGTGTAGGAATGTTATAATACATTTCCTGTAAAAATTTAATCCCTATTGTGGTCCTACCTTACCATCCAGGGGCATGATTTGAATAAACTTCGTAAACTTATAGAATCTGTATTACCTGGTGATGCTTGTATATTTAAATTGTTACAAATTCCCCTGCTGGTCTTGAGAAGACCCCCCTTATATTGTAAAATTTTGATCCCGTATTGAGGCCTCTTCTTACACTTCGATGCCATGATTTGAACACACTCAAATCTGCATAAATTGGCGGTCTTAATTCGACTAATCGTGACAATGTTGCCCTAGAGATAAATTAGTTAAAGTTTTCCCCATTATATTTCCATATAAAACTTTCCTCCCCTATGCTGGTTCCATCCTAACCCCCAGAGGCCATGATTTGAACAAACCTGAATTTATACTACTGGGTGACGCATGTATATTAATATAAAAGATCAGCGCTCTACTGATCTTGAGAAGATTTTTAAAGATATTTTCTATATATCCCTATGTAAATCTTCGACCTCCAATTGTGGCCGCATCCATGTATCCCTCGAGCTCATGCTTTGAACAAATTCGAATCGCCACTTATTAAAAACGCTTTTACATACGTCTTTCTGCTCCACTGGTTCTTGGGAAAATATCAATACCACCATATTTCACCATTATCTAATTATACCCCCTTTGAGCGTGGGTTGAAACTTCACTTTAACAATTTTGCATCCGCTTTACCTTAGAATGCTTTGTGGGAAGTTTAACTGAAATTAGCCCTGTGATGGAGAAGAAATTGAAAATGTTAAAATCTCACTGGCGGACAGACGGACGAACTGTGAGACAGACGAACACCGGACAAAATATTACAAACTATCAGAAAAGTTCACTTCAACTTTCAGTTCAGATGAGTTTAACAATGACGTTTTGGATAGATTGGAAAGGTATACCCAATAATGTTGATGAAATAGAAACCGAATTTTTTTTTTATAGATTTTTGAAATTCGTTGCAAGATTCAGATTCAGATATGTCGTTCTAGAGACACAGCAAGACGTTTTAATTACCTTGTAACCCATGAAGCCTTATAAGCTACTCAGTTCACTATAGCAGTCAAGTAATGTTGTGACTGGTACCAGGAAGATTGGAAAATGTACAGGTCAAATCGTGTCTCAGACTACAAAGCTTCACAATAACAGCGATACCTGATATTTAAATTCCTTTCATTTCGTCTGTAATTTCAAGATACCAAGCGAGGATTTAAAATCATTGATCACCGACGAGTTCCCGTTGAGCACACATTTGAAAATTAGTTATTGGACAATAAGTGTGAATTGTGTTTTGATAAAATCAAATATTTACTTACATTTTATCAGAAGTCAATCAACATTATTTATGATCATTCTTATATTTTGAAATTGTTTTACGCTGAATTGTATCTAAAATAAATCTCGACATACACCCATTTCGTCTGTAGAAAATGCTTAACAAATAGTAGTTATATAGACCATAGATCAAGAAATAGAGAAGAGTTTATATAATTCGGATAATTAATATTCAGACTATAACATTCCAGTCATTACGTTACCTGGACAACTTTCTGTTTAGCACACATTTTCCTATTACATAATTTTCGAATGTAGGGATAAAACGGTAACGAACCGTACGGTTGTTGCGCTTCCATGGATACATAATTAAATTCAACAAAATATGTTTATGTTTTGTATAATTCACCGAAAATCAAAAATGTACCTGCTACATATGTATAAAAGAAAAAGTAAACATTTTATGGGAAAAACAGATGGTTTATTGAATAACGAAATACTTTTTTTTGAAATTCACAACAGTAGTAACTATATAAACACACCAAGGGTGCTCGTCGTGGGGGGTCGTTAAATTACGATGTAAGTTACATATATTTGTATGTAGGCTTCTTTCATCAAGTATTACAGTAACGAACAGAAATAAAACACAGACTCCTGTTTAGCAGAATACATTACAAACTCACGACAAACAGGAGTATTCAATGAATTCTGAAATGCAACACAGTGAGGTAAACGTTTATAGTATGCTCCTTTCTCTTGTTATATACACAGTATCAATGCATTTTACATAATTTCTGTCGCAGTTAGATCTATCACTCTAAGTTTCTATTCACACAGGCACGTAGCGAAAAAAAAAAGAGGAGAGAGGGTGGCAGAGGGGGTCTTTTTGACATTGTTCATTATTTGTACGAGTGATGTCAGTGATTGACACATGCAAAGTAAGACATATTGACTGATTGCGCACTCCCCATTTGATATTGGAATATTGGATATCTGCCGAATACACTTCTGTGTGAAAAAAATGTCAGACATTTTAAGGTCCGCTATTCAACACTTTTCATACAGACCTGCATTCGGCTTAAAGTATCGCGCTTCACATTTCATTTGTTGGTTAACCTGACAGTCCAATTTTGAGGGATATCAGACAATAGCTAACAATTCTGACATTATAATTGATATCGTACAAACAAAGGTGAATTCTTAAGACAGAACGATCAAAGGACTGACGTTATAACAATGTTCACAGTAAAGATGTATGCGTGATCTGATGAACTAAATTCATGTAATGAAAAGGGGCCAACATGTATCACCTCTCTCACACGATGAAAGATTTTAACAAAAACGTCTACTTTTTTGTTCGGCAAGAACACTAATTTTCAGATAATTGTTAAATCAAATGCTGCCACCACCCCCCTCCCCACACACCAACACCACCACCACCCCCTATTGAAATATTTTAAACCTTTGATTTTATTTTCCGTCAGATTTGTAAGAACCTTGGAGTGAATGTGCTTCCCCACTTATAGATTTTAAAGGCTTATGTTTTGCTAGTCAAGAATCTTTAGAAAATTCCTGCCGCCCTCTCTCCATGAGGCTACGTGCCTGCTATACCCATGCTTACAGTTTCTTCCTTTGATTACAACACATCTTAATAATTCTTTAATGTCTTATTTATAACCATATCCATGTGAAGTAAATTTGATGTAGTTTTTCATAATCAACTCAGGTAAACAAGACATACTGAGCAGCACACTCTTCAGAATGGACTGACGATCAACAACAGAAGGCATGAATGTATCGCCCGATATCTCCTATAAACTATGTCACTGTTACTTCAACCGATGAAACTAAGTCATACATGTAATGAATGTATCGCCCGATATATCCTATAAACTATGTCACTGTTACTTAAACCGACGAAACTAAACCATACATGTAACGTACTATTCTAAATGATTAATAACATAAGCGCTGGAATTTATTCTAAAATCAAAATATAAAATATTTACAAAATACTGTAAACAATACCTATCAATTCATAGAAATATAAAGCTAGATGATAAAATAGTATACTAAGGTAAACACAAAATACTAGGTCACGATTGGAGACAGGAAAGACATGATAAAAACAAAATAGTTGGTCACGATTGGAGACAGGAAAGACATGATAAAAACAAAATACTAGGTAACGATTGGAGACAGGAAAGACGTGATAAAAACAAAATACTAGGTAACGATTGGAGACAAGAAAGACAATAACATGACATAAACAATACTTGTAATGGACGGAGCTTTGTTTAACGTGTAAGCTGTGAAGCTGACGAAGATTTCTAAACAATATGTGTATATATATATGCAATCTCTATACAATATGCTATGAAATATCTATACAATACACCTGAAGATATCCATACAATACACCTAGATATATTTATACACCTGTATATATCTACACAAATAACGTGGAAATTATATGACGTGGGTCGCCATTGTTCTCCAGTGTATACGAATATAAAGGTTCATCTATTTTATCATGATCTATTTTTGGATTCCCCTGTATATTTCCAAACTGTACGTATGTTAACTTTAAACTACTTAGATTTAATATGCAGCATAGAAAAATCCTGTTTTACCACAATATACTGGAGACAAAAGTGACAAGTTTCAAATTCAGTTTTGAGAAATTTAATCGCGTTTATATTTAAAACAAGAAATGTTTTCTGAACATGAAAACTTTCGAACTGAATTGTTTGAAACAAAACCAAGAAATGTATACCCACTGTATACCCACGAGAGTTAGTGTGGGATGATCTACTTGCCAACATTATAATTAACAGCATCTGCATGAATTTAATTAATGATAAACCAGTACAATCTACATACAGTGAACCCCTTAACAGTGACAGCAAGGAGAACACAGTCTATATCAATCACAGCTATTTTCTCACCAATGTCGCCAAGGCCATTCAAAGGTCAGTTAATCCCGACAAATATATTATTAATTGTGTTTCCCTTAAAGCACTTCTAAGTACAAAACATCTGCTAGCTTGCCGCATTTGCTTTGATTTGTGAGTCAAATTTTCCATTATTTCTATTTGTTTACATATAAGTGTTTATTTGTTCACGTGCAAGTGTCTATTTGTTTTATGTAAGTGTCTGTTGTGTACATGTAAATAGCTATTATTCATATCTGGTTTTTTATTTATAAAAATGTGTTTATACGTAAATGCCTATTCATGCATAGCTCTAGTTTTGATTGAAGATAGTTTTTTGTTTTTAATTTTGATTCAATATTGACACACGGCATTGTGTGTCTGACCTCTTTTATCATTTAAGTTAAAGTTCATCTGTTACTCTAAGCTGTTTTTTCCCCAAATTTGATTTGTCGTTAATGCACATTTTAATTAGTGAATTATTACTAAATCCACTTTCGTGAGTATATACAATATAGAATAGTCATTCTAACTGCAGCATAACAATTCCCCTGACAGTCATATTTACACAACTCAATTCTGTGGAATGTATCAAAATTAGCAGAAAAATCGGATTTATAAATAAAGTCTGATATTCATAAATAGTCAACAACAGATGATGTTGATATTATAAATGTCCACATCCCTATCAAGAAAATACAGCACAAACCATAATATACATTAAAATGTAATAAATAAAAACTAAAATTTCACTATCACTATGGTATTTTGAGCATATACTTGTTCAGTACATTGTATCTCCTGGGGGATGCGTGGTTATCTGTCTGTGTTTTGCTCCTCCTGAGCAGGGGGAGGATTTGAAATATTGAAATGGAGTGAAACAAGTAAGGACAAGGTACGTTTGGGGCCAACTTTAGCCCCGCGTCCAAATTAAATGATATTCCTCAAAATTCTTTCATATGGTGTATACTTCAATAAAATGGTTATGATGTCTTTGTAAAAAAAACTTTACTTATGTATAATACATATGTAAATACAGTATAGTTTACGATAACGTTGTGCCATTTTGACGTTACTTTATGCGACGTCATGAACAAGAAAGCTATGTCATGAACTCAATATGAAAATAATCCAATTGATGTCGCCATATGCTCATTGTTTTATTAAACAAATGTGCACTATGATTTTTATTTGAAAAGTTTAATTTATTTTTTCCGAAAGTTTTAATCAATTGTAGATGACTCGATGCGGTGGATGCTGTGATTTGAAGGACGATTGCTGTAATTGTATCTAAGAATGGTAGAGCAACCCATATATATTCATTCAATTTTAACATTGTATTTACATTTGCATCCAATTTGCATTGTTTTAATCTAAATTAAATGAATATCATATATGTACGTAGCGCGTGGTTACCTTATCCTATTATTCTTGTGTGTATATGTACACTGTTCGGTTGTTTTTTTTCGAGCGCACTAAATGTTTTCAGCGAAGGAACACATACTAACCAATGCTACATTGGATTGTACATGTAGTAAAAAGAACATGAAATTCATTCAGAATATATGTGAAAATAGATCGAACTTGAAAAGTTTTTTAAAATTCAACATATGACAATGGGACCGAATGTGAACCTTATAGGATGTGATAAGATTTACAAACAATGTGATAAGTTCTACACAAGAGTTGACACTGACCCCATGAAAAACCTAACAAAAAATAATCTTGTCGGTATTATATTCAATGTTTTAGCATATGCACTTGCATCTATTAATTACAGTCTTTATTTGAAAAAAAAATATACAGGCTCCTGACAATTATCTTTATATAACAAATCTTTCAATGCATTAATATTTACGCAAAGGAAAAAAGTTTGAATCATAAATCATATTCATTGTCTCAAACCACGTCCGAAGTCCGCATGGGAGAGGATCGTATATTTTTGACCCCCCCCCCCCTTCTACCTTTTGATACATGCCGATTTCGTCGGAGATATGACAGTAGACGGCCGAGTCGCGTTGCGACGAGGGGAAGAGTGCGGGAGGGGCTTGTCCCCTCTTAAAGAGGGTGGGGGTTCGGGGGGAAAATCAAAATCAAAATGCAAATTGTTCATTTGAGACAAATAAATGAAAATTTTATGACCAAATCTAGCCACTTTTTCCTGATTCTCTCATCAAACCATCATATTTATGCTTGAATATCATGAAGAATACGTCGATGTGTAGCATAGTACCGTATTTTGTCGAATATGATATGCACTTTTTTTCAAGGATTTTTGGTGTGAGAAAGGGGTGCACATTGGTTACCGAATAGTTTTTTTTTCCAGGTGAAACTCGGCGGTTAAGTAATGTTTTACTCGGAGACATATCGTATGCTTTGTTCACGTTGTTCACCTAATCGATCTCAAGAAAATTACTACAGGACGTAAAATTGTAGAAAATATTATACTTAACAATATGTAAATAATTACATTATTATAAAACAGCCAATTAAGTTTCATTCGATCTTACATTCATATTAGATATTCATCATCGTGCAAAAGTGCCACGATATCATCAGACCGTGATCATGACCGGCACATGTTTTTCGCAGCCATCGTTGTGTGATTTGTCAGACACCTATTCAGGGTACTTTCTGCATGCTGCACGATTTCCATGTATCTGGGAATATGCAATTTTCTTTTGTAGTAAATGACACGCGACTGACGTACTTCATCTATCTAAATGCAGCGAAATTTCGGAGAGTTATGTTTGAATTCTTCATTTCACTAAAGTCTCCAAATAATGGTAGTGTACGATTACAACACATTGAACAATTGTTCAATACTTTTACTTTATTTCTATAACGTCGGCTATGTGAATTATTTGAAGTTTAAACAAAGAAAATATCGAGTGTTCAAACTTTAATGCTACAAAATATCATGCTTTGCTAAAATTAATATATTATTACCGCGCTGTATCCAAATTCCTGTGCTTTGTTGAGAACTTACATTATTTCCACAAAGATTTCTAGTGAAATTGAAATTGAAAAAAGCCAAGAATACTGCTTGGTTAGAATGTTTACCTTAATCACCGGTAATTATGTACATTGGGAAAAGGAGGATATCAAACAATCGTTCCAGTTTTATACAAACGATAATATTGTGCTTTGGTTTAGTCCTCATTACTTTGCGCACAAATTTCATGCAACTTTAATTCCAGAGGGGAGGGGGTGTCCGGACCTTCACTCTAGATCCGCGCATGATTCGGATATAGTCATTAAGCAGTGTTTTGTGCACATGCCACTAAATGCTAAGTGACCGACGGTGAGTGGGATGGTTAAAATGTAAATGCAGGAAAAGAAAGGTCTCCTTATGTGTGAAAATCGCGTTCTAATACTTCAACACCAATTCCACGATTTAATGATGAAAATAGTAACCAATGACTAGCTATCATGTATTTTTAAATAAGACTATGTCACAGAACACGTGCGTCAGTAATCGACAAATATAAGGCGATTCTATAAACAAATAATTATTACAGTGACGTAGCAACAGGGGAATTTGGCCTACACATTCTTTTGTTTTGAGAATGTAGTTTTTCCATAAATTTTACATGCGAATTTTGATTTATCCCTCCCCACCCCCTTTATGGTAGTAGTGAATGCTTGCGAAAATTTAAGCATGAAACGATTAGAGTTGTAGATCTGTTGACATTGATTGCAAATGCAGTCAGGGTCGTTCGTTTCTACTAAAAATGTTTCTTAAGAAATGTTTTCTATCTATTTTTTAAATGTAATGATCGGGGTTCACCGGGTTTTGTCCTCTTGGAACACACAATACAAGTGTATACTTTATCTTTTAGCTTACAAATGAGTAATAATTTAGATACATGTATCTAGATACTACATCGTTCATCTATCAACTACCAACATTCACTCTTATAGCAGGGTAGATGCGAATATTTCATTGCCATATATATCATGGAGTAACCTCTCCTAAATGAGTTGGACAACTTTGTAATATAAACGACAGATCGGTGAAGTTGGAATTGTTTTGATAGGAAACATGCATGCCATAAAACTACAGGTACTGCAGCATGGAAATAATGAACAATATATTGTAATGAATTGATTTTCAAGTGTATATATTTAAAGCTTGTATGTTTGACTTGCTACTAATTCAATTTTTACGGGGGAAATATAACCGATTTTTGCATTCGAACTCTCGCACTATTATGCTCTGGTATAAAGGTACCGATTAAGCTATCGCGCTTTCATTTTCGATATTATTAAACTTTTTATTTTATAAACAAATGTGTTACATTAATTGCGTTGATATCATTGCGTATCTATATCAAACATAAAACGAGTAAAATTGGAATCGGAAATATCTGTGTCGAAGATTCCAATTCTCTGATTACACACTATCTTCTTCAATGCAAACTACATAGGGTCTTATAAAATTTAATATGCTGTACATGTGCATATTATTTATTCATTAAAGCAATACAAGCTGTAACTGACGGTAAATATATTGAAAAATAAAAGAACAAATATTGAACATATTTGTGATTAAAAACGTACAACTTAATAGAATCAGAGTGAATATGAAGCAATAAACCCGTCAAATCAGCAAAAAATGTCGAGTCACGAATCATTGTCATCCTGTCAGTAATTTCTATTCGTAATCTCCGATGTGCATTGACTTCGAAGGTCACCAGTTCGGAAAAAAGCGAAAGAGAGGCACTGGGCACGTGTCAGATTTGTAAACAATTGAACATGCCAATTTTATAGAAAATTCACTATCAAAATTTTATTTGAGTTGCACATTTGCGTAATTATTACGTTCTTACACTTATAGTACTTCTTGCCATTCATGAAACGATGTAATATTTTAAACAAACGGAACTTGTAGTTACCCACGTCAGTTTCCATATTTGTATATGACGTCGGTCTCAGCAACCCGATTATGTTCGGCAATCATCGTTCCCATGTCGGTTTATACGAAACGCGCACTGTAGGATATTCCCTTGTTTATTTTGCTGAATTTTTCTTCAGATCTTGGGGATTATATTAGTTATACCGATAGAAGTTAATTGATGCATAATTGGATAGTTGAAAAAATGCCGTCAGTTACAGCTTGTATTGCTTTAAACTTGTATATATGAACACCATCAACGTTGAAATTTGTATAACAGATGAACGCGGGAAATGGTTAAACGTTAAATTTAATAGTCTGCTCATTTAACAACCAAGTCGAAAACTTGCTCATTACTGACTTTCAACATGATTAATTTGTACACAAAACATCTTTGTGGTTGTTGCATGTGCTCTATCTTAAAAACGGTTTCAAAGGCATAAAAAACGGCTAATTTCGGCGATTTCGGTAAATCATGTCAATCGGAGATAAGGAAAATGACGTCACAGAACATATTACGTCACTAATTTCCACACTTATCATCGGGGCCAATGCCCTAATGCATAATCATAATGATTAAACCAAGTGAAACCACATTTTAAATTTATCCCAATTTTGTGGCGAAATTTGGACCTTAATGTACTTGCTCTTTGTAGAAGTGTATCATTTAAATGATACAATGCTTTCTTTCGTTTGTTAAACGTACGTGAAGGTTACAAACATTGCAGAAAAATGCCGGTTGTGCATTTTTTCTTCTACCTCTGCGACCTTCATATCCCGTTTATCTATATTTTCTTGTATTTTCTTTTACATTTGAATATTTTCCGAGTACGTAAAATATAGATATCATTAACATAAACATAACAGCTGAAAATCACCTGATCTTTTACTTGTGTCCATATTTGGTAATGATTTCCATATATGGTAATGATTTCCATATTTGGTAATGATTTCCATATATGGTAATGCTTTCCATATTTACTGGTGCTTTCTATATCTGATTACGATGTTCGTATTTGAACGATGGTAAGGAATTCAAGGACATACTCTAAACTCAGAATAAACCATCATATAACACAGGATAACGTTATTTGATATACCGATTTCAAATGAAAAGTTAAAAAATAAACCATAAAACATTTTTCCTAACAATTTCAGGAATATTGGGATGTAGGTCACAGAGTTCACGGAATGTGTAAACTCACACGCGAACAGATGTCGCTAAACATCCGGATGTACATGTAATTAGATTGAAAAAATGTGTCTTCATAATTGCAATGCACTGAATTTCAATAAAAATTAAGCAGAATACACACAGTGGATATAGATATATATCTTTGGTGAGGTATTTGTGACATTTGCGCGAATAATTTGTTTACTTCTCGTTATATTTCCAGTGACTGGCTGGTTTTATGTGGAAAATTCCCAAACCAAGGAACGGAAATGGATTAAATTTCCGGATAAAGACACGCTCTTTCAAGATATTTCGTCCACCAGAACCTAACTCCATATACTCACTACTGTAAGCATGACAAGCTTCGTTCAGGAAGCACCGCTCTACATGTTGGGAAACCGTTTAATGGACAATAAAGCTACCGTATTATACCCCCGCAAGCGAAGTTTAGGGGATGTATTGGAATCGCCTTGTCCGTCTGTTCGTCCGTCTGTAGACATGATTTATCCAGAGTATATCCTTAATACCAATAGGTAGACTTGATGAAATATGCGTATATATTAAATGACTTATAAGTTATGCTCCTGTTATATTGATATAGAGTTTTTCAACATTCAAGTTATATTTTTTTTCATTTTGAGAGAAGGTGTTGTGCTATGTCATCATTGTCCAGAATATGTATTGAAAACCATTTATTCTTTAATGAGCAGAAATTCACTGTTTCCCCTATTCAATGTGTCCTACGGGGTTTTAGTCCCGTTAGGACAGTTCTAGTGGAGTACAGCTGACATCTTGAAAAATTTGAGAAGCACCTTTGCATAAGACAATTGTTTTCTTAAACCATTGTGTAGATTGCTTTCAATTAATGAAACATGTACAGTTAGTGATGTACCGCATGCTTGTTGATCGTTAATGAACTATCAATGAAGTGTGTTATATGCATATTATCATACAATCTATTTCCTATATTAGGTCTACACGATACAGTGAACATTGCCACATCCTTAAGTCATCCGTTGCCAACGCAGTATAATGTACTTGTATGGGGATCAGTTGACTGAAGTACTTCGTAGCTGACATTTTCATTAAATGCTGAAAGGCTCTACAATATAAACTATAGAAGCACTGGACTCATGTTCAGCATGGACTGTGTTCCCTGAGGGATCAATGCATGTGAATGAACTGATATATTTACACGTGTAGCGACACTTCGCCCATGCTAACATTTAATGGCTGCTTCCCACAAGTAAAGCGCGCCAATTTTGAAAAAAATCATATTAAGAATGCATGTAAAACTTATACGGTACCAATTTTGATGCACCAGATGCGCATTTCGACAAATTATGTCTCTTCATACATTGTTATGTTCTTTATAAATGTTTATCTGATGTTTGGAAATTTATGATTCCTTGTTATGACAGGAATTCTTTTGTTTTGCCTGTTGTGACATAGGACCACGTTCTTTCACTTGTAACCCAGAACTTAAATAAATGAAAGACCGCCATATATCTTATTCTTCCTTGAGGCTTCGTAGAAACTTGACAAACTCTTGATCAGACACTATTTTTCATGGTATAGATTCGCATACATTCCATCGTCTGGGCTCATGTAAGACAGTCTCGGATGAGAACTACAATGTAATACTTTCATAGGGATCAATTGTCTATGAGGATACGTTGAATGATAGTTTTCTTTTCAGATGCTGGTCCTGCAGCAATATATCGTAAGATAAATCGGTTTAAGGCGTTTACTGATCGCTTAGGATTTTTATTTTGATATTCACAAAACGAATGCTTGTTGTAAAAACTAAATTTGACCGATCGCTACGCAAATCATAAGCAACATATGCAGTCAATGATGGAATATTGCTTATACAGATGGGTAAGTCAATGGTGGTTTTAATACTCCTTTGATTCCATTGTTTAATTGTCACAGTCTGGATTATTTCACAGAATAGTGATACTATTCTAAAACAATACCAACATGATTGAAACAGAAACTATACAGTATGTTTTTCTACGTCTGAATTTTTTTTTTACGGTGAATACGATATGAACTTGTTTTAATAAGAACCAAATCCAAAACAAATGGATCCATTATGAAAAGTATCATTCAAAGTGATTAAAATCGGCATACTTCATTGAAGGGCATAGCCAGTATATACATATTAAGTGAGATGGTCTGCGCCAAACCCCGATGGTGTGACAAGCCAAGTACGATGGTTCACACCCTTGTTTAAATGTTTACTTCTATTTCAAATACATAGCCAAAAAATGCAAGTAACAGGTAGAATGACCACATGACCAATCTTCTGCTGTGTCCGAAATTCATACTTCCTGTTATCTCTTATACACATCTCGCAGACACGCCTTATTATGTTATAATTTCTATTTATAACAATTCTAATTACAAAGTCAAAACATAACATGGTTTAGAAGAAATACTCATGGACTGTCTGTACATGAATTTGGACAGTAAGTAAGTCAGTAATTAATTTTTATTTCAGTGGGAACTATTTACAATAAAGAAGTAATATGAGCTAAAAAGCTCTTTAACCGACTATATAACATAAAACACATAGCACAAATGGTATATATACATGCACAGTAATAAAACAGCCACATTTTAAAATTAAAAACTTACCATATGAACAACAAAAAATAAAACAAAACAGGCGTATACAGAAGAATCAGGGTTTAAAAAAGGTAAAAAGCAAAACACTAATGCAGATGTGATACATACATGCATAGATAAACAGGGACTGTATGAAACACAGATGAGTATAGAAGAATTAAGGGTAAGATACTCAACACGAATACAGTTGTAAAAGTAAAAAGACAATAATAGTTTAGATAAACAAATTAATACTTAGGCAGGAGAGGCTGGAGTCTGCATGAGCTGCATTGACAATTCACTTCCCCACACCAATTTAGGATATGATTTGAGAACTGACTGTATGATGAAAATGTCTGACATTATTTGGCAAAGAATTCCAGAGCTTTGCTGCCTCATATCTCAAAGATTTAATCCCATACCTGGTTGTTCTTGATTTGGGTACTTCAGATGTATGTGTCTGTCGAATATTATATGAATTGGGTTTTTTAACAACTAAATCTTGTAGGAAAACTGGGCTAATTTTGTGAATGATTTTTAAAGTTTCCAGAGCTAATTTTCGCATTCTCCTGGTTTTAAATGATGGAAATTTTGATTGATTTGATAAATTTTCATACATGCTTTTGTAATCATCATAAATGAATCTTAAAGCTCTTTCCTGTATCTTTTCAATTTTGCTGGTATTTTTGCTTAGTGCAGAAGTGTTATGTCAATGGACAATCACTAAAATTGAGCATAATAAGAGAATGATATACAGTGATCCCCCGGTATATTGCCCCCCCCCCCCCCCGCCAACCCCGCATATCGCCAAAAAAGTTCAAAGTCCCGTTTTCCTCGCTATGTAAAACCCTGTTAACTACCATCCCCTGCATACCGCCATCTGCCAACCTATTTACAGGTACGATTTGGTCAATTACCATTATAATCACCCCCGCTAATTATCGTCAATCAACGGCAGGAAAATTTCAGTGAGCAGGCTTGGGCAATTATCCGCTGTTAGTCTTCAAGGTATCAGATTTTGTAGCCGATGATAAGTTATGTAAATTATAATCAACTGAGTTCAAATACGCAGTATTGTTTTTGAAATCTGAGTATGGCGGATGCACCGAAGTCCAAGCGTGTTGGACATAAACAAAAACTGGAAATCATTAAATACCCCTACCATTACTAGTCATTTACGACCACTGGACGCCTGGATTATCCAGGCATTCAAAACACGATGTAGTAGATAAAATTTGTTTGATTTCTTATGACAGCTGTACACATACCCCCTCCCCCGATATAATGTCACCCTCGTTATAATGCCAAAATTGCCGAGGTACAAATGTTGGTGTTATAATGGGGGATCACTGTATTGTTAATTTGCTTAAATGTTTTCCCATCCATTTAAGAACATTGAATTGCCTTGCTGCCTTCTTGCAAATATTGATGATATGTGTGTTGAAAGAAAGCTTAAAATCAATGTTGATACCCAAAAGTTTTACCTCATCATCACAAGAATTTTTTATTCCATTTAGATCAAAGACAATATTTTCCTTTTGTGTTTTGTTGCCAATAGAGATAGCTTGAAACTTTTCTGGGTTTGCTTGCATTTTGTTTGAGGAGAACCATTTAATCAGAGATCTACTGTCATTTTGAAGTGTTGCTATAACCTGGTCTAAAGATTTAGCTGATTTTGATAAAGTATCATCTGCATAATTGTAGAGATTGCATTTATTTCCAAAGAAAAAGAGGCATTGATGAAGAAGTCAAAGAGTAAGGAGCCTAGAATTGATCCTTGTGGTACACATTTAATTATATTTGACATGCCGCTGATGTGTTCCCCTACATTTACACATTGTTTTCTTTGTGAGAGATAGCTACTTAACCTTTCTTGAGCTGACGTGGAAAGGTTATATGCCTTTAGTTTTAGAGGAAGTAATTCATGAGAAGGGCAATCAAAAGATTTATAGAGATCCATTACAATTGCTGCTGTGTACTCATTATTATCCAATGTCTGTTTCCAATCTTCAATTACTCTTAATAAAGTTGACTGACATCCAAAACCTGATCAAAAAGCTGCCAAAAAAGGATTGAAGACATTATCAAAAATGTTGTCAACTGACTTTCAATTGCTCTTTCAAAGATTTTAGAGATTGCAGGAAGACCACTCACGGGTCTATGATCGCCTTTCTGTAATGAACTATTCTTCTTGTACACCGGGGTCACTTGCGCTATTTCAATCTGATTTGGAAATGTTGGTGTTGATAGTGACAGGTTGATTGATTGACATAAAGGTTTGCTGATAATTGGCATGGCAGTGTGCAAAAGTTTCGGAGAAATTCCATCAATATCTGGCTTTTTTTACGTTTATTTTTTAATACTCTTTATTACAAAGTCTTCATCTATAGCAGGAAAGAAAAAGGAGCGTTGTTGTGGTGCTATTTCTGGGGTATTTGCTGTGATTGTTGGGATGTATTGAGTTATAGACTTGTTTTTTTTTTAATTTGGTTACATAGTTTCTATGTTTTCTTTTCCCATTTTTGAGAAGAGTTCATTGCTTGGTATTTGTTGTATATCATTATTTTCTGTATATTGCCCTCCTTAGTTCTTTATTCATACATGTATTTGGGACTTGTTTTGTATGGAATTTTCTTAATTTCTTTATTTGGGGGGCGGGGGGTCAGGTTTGTTTGTTACTTCTAAAAACATTCATTAAATAACCCTTATTTAAAGACCGAGACAATAAGCATCGCCTTCAAATTTACCTGGTCTGTGAACCTTTGTCAATCAGGAGAAATTGAGCTTAACATTGGATGCTAGAAATTGATGGGCATTTCGTTACTAGTCTTTGTGTCTTATCTGGCGATTGAGGCGCCCGTGCAATCTTTTGATGCTTACCGCGTAATCCAACTGGAGAGGGAATTTTCATGTAGAGATAGTCATGCAATAATAGTGGTAAATTTTGCATACAATTACATCAATTATAATAGAATATAGCAGGTTATGCTTAGGAATGAGTACGATTGATAATAATTATTATGGATTGTTAGAATATAATTTACGCGTAATTTACCCTCGAAACATAGCGACAAACGTACATGCAAGGGCAATTTTATCAAAATTATATTTTAGATCCGTTCGCTTATTCGCATACATATGTATACGAGTACGCGAGCGGATCTATCATCTAATTTTAATTAGATTGATGTAACTGTCACCTTATCGGAAGAGAAGTTAGCCGTTATAGGGGCTCTTTCTTGCATATCATGGTTGGGATTGGGATCCAGAGGAAGAACGAATTCTTCATCTGAACCAGTTATCGAAGGAACTGTCAAGAAATCCGAATGTCCTGACTGTTTTTGCAGGCTATGCGTTATGGACGAGTCACACAGACAACTTTGGTAACCAAAGTATTCTGGTGTACCGTACAGAAAAACTAAATCATACTGAATGAAACTTTCTAAGCAGTTTTGGGATATATACATGTAGTCATCAAAGGGCGTGGGACGATGGTCGGTACATCACCTGTACATAGCCAGAAAATAATCTACCGCAGTACTCAGGAACTCCCGTCGGAAACTATATGTTTGGCAGTCCATCGTCGGGTACCGGGTATCTGACGGAGGCAGTTAAATGGATACAAGAAAACTTAGAATAAGGAATATTCTGTCTATGTTTTCAATGGCTAACGATCTCATTTATATAAGATAAATTTATGGAGCTTTAATTTTTACATGTTTGATTCATTAGATTAATTATCAACGTTTCGATTAACCTGCACAAGGAAAATGACTACTATGAATTTTTCAATCTTACAAAAACGTACAGGTAATGCAGGTAACACAGATAACATCCTGTGTATTTGGGAGGTATATACAAGCAAGGGTTTCCTCGGGCTCGGGGCTTCACACCTGCTTTAGATTAACTCTGCCCCACTCTTACATGTAACTTACCTGAGAAAAACCGACCGGTTGAAAACCTCGGCCTTTAAGGTTTGGTGAAAATATACCCAGTAGATAAAAAAAATTACAAACACATACAAATCAAATAAGCTCATTTTATTCTTTGGCTCAGGTGAGCTAAACATTTCGCTTTGACACTGTTGTAGCATCAATATAATCCATAGTGACAATTTAATTTTCATGTCTGAAATCAGAAGGCGACCAGAGATCACCCCTTCCACCTCCCCCTTTCCAGGTGCAACATTATCTTATAATTATCTGTTAATAAATTGCATATAATTGATAAATAAAAGGATAATATTCCAAGTTCATTTCAATTTCACTGTATTGTATTTAATTATAAGCTAGGTTCATATCACATTCTCGTATTTTGGAAAATCTGGTGGAGAGATGCAGATAGCAGTGCATCATCTTTTTTTTAAGATTAGACCATTTTTTGCTTAGAAATGATGACATGTAATTGATCAATTATGACTTGCTCAATATCCATTTCCTTTGGTAGTGTGCATTATACATCGTCTGCATTGTACTTTCACTTTTATGTGGGACTATTTTAATGACGTAGTAAACTGTGTAGAAAATAGGGTGGCCCTGGGTCATACTAAATTAGGGTGACCCTGGGTCCTACGTGAGGGTACGAATTATCTTTCTGCGAAAAATTCTCAACGGGACGTACACAACCAAATAACCAACCATTATGCCTGCAAGGATTCATTTGAAACTTGCAGTGTAGTTTGAGTGGCAAACAACAGGTCATGTTCAAATCTCGTATCGTTTGATGGACAGGTGTTGAAGAACTTCATTTTTATATAATTCTGTGATTTTATATCCATTGGGATTGTGTTCCGATGGAAAGGCTGCAAAAGTAGGACCTCTGAATAGAGGTAGTTGTCGAAACTTGTTCGGTGATTGTGTAAAAGAAATCATTTCATTGATTTCAAGGTCATTAATCGCAAAAAGGAATATATTAATGAAAATGCATATCAAATTTGTTAAGCACGCGAGTATATCTTTGTAATAGGTAAGCGAAATCGGATCAGTCGGCAGTACTTAATTCATCACATCAAATCGGCCTTCAAATAGTTGATAGTAATTAGTTTTACGAACAGGATTTGAAATTGGCCTTCATATAGTTGATAGTAATTGGTTTTCAGAAAACCTTTATAAGTATTTCAAATACAGAAATGAATGTTATATCTGTGTGTTGTTTTGTGTTCCATTTCCACGATTATTTGACTTTTTTCATTACGTATTTTATACAAAGACGATGACCCAGACTGAATGCTTTTTAACTGCATCGGAAATGGTACGTCTCACGATGCCAGTATACCAAATTTTCTTGGTTGTTTTTTAAATTAAATTTATCACACAGAAATTTACTTTGCTATATTTAGAATATGCTATATGTTTATACATTAAATTTAAATATCATAGAGTTCTGACTAAGACTATTTCATCCCTAATGAAAACAATATGCGTCAACTGCATGAACAACGAAAAATTTAACTTATTCCACACTGGTAAACAGGGTGACTTGGTACCACCTTTCAGCATGTATTGCTTATGCAATACTCTCAGAATGCTTGCCCGATATAAGGTGCAATCTTATCAAGATAAGATTTTTATTCGTCTGCCTGTCCGTGCAATGATGAAACACTGTGTACTGTTGGTGTGGATAAAAGTTCATAACATGCTTTATTATATTATTATGTGCGGCATTTATATAGCGCATTATATAATTTGTGTAATTACCCTAAGCGCTTTAACAATGTAAAATGTAAAACATGATAAGATTAATCAGAGCATAAAAGATAACATCCAAATAAAATAAAACAATTTAAACATTACGAGTTCATGCGACAAACCAGCCTTTACTTTAAAAAAGAATATATTACAAAATATGGTTATAAGATTTCCTAAAAAGAAATGTTTTGAGGTTTGTCTTAAAACTTTTGACAGTGCCACACGAACGGATGTCTATCGGTAAACTGTTCCATAGTGTGGCAGCTGTTACATCAAACATTCGATCTCCATAGGTCTTTGTACGAACGCAGGGTTTTTCTAGCAATCGTGAATTGCATGAACGCAGAGATCATTTTGGTTCGTACACAGTGATGAGGTCGCTGATATACACATGTAGGCCGGTGCCTTTCCGTTTAGTGCCTTGTATGTGTGTAGTAAAATATTGTATTCAACACGGGAATCAACTGGAAGCCAGTACAAGGACACAAGCACCGGTGATATATGGTCATGCTTCCTGACCCGAGCAACAAGTCGAGCTGCTGAATTTTGGATTGTCTGTAGCCTGCTCAGATCTGTTTGGGGTAGCCCTTTAAATAGTGCATTTTTATAGTCTAAGCGTGATAACACAAGATAACATATAAGTGTCTTGCAGGCGTCATCATTGATGAAAGAACGAATCCGTGCAATATTCCGTAGATGATAATAACAAGAACGAGAGATGGAACTAATATGATTTTTAAAAGAAAGTACACTGTCGAAGAAAACACCAAGGTTTCGAACACAGTCCGAGTTGGAAACAATGGTATTTCCAAAAGACAGTTGAAAAGATGGTGAAACGTTTGAATATTTCGAAGTAAACACTATAAATTCAGTTTTTTCTTCGTTTAATTTCAGCAGGTTGACGTTCATCCAAGATTTTATATCTGCTAAGCATTCCTGTAACGGCGATGAGATAATATGGTATGTCACAATTTCGTCCACTCGGATAACTATGATCTGGATCGGTCGCGACAGACCAATAGTTAAAGTGCTTATTTCGCCATCTTGGGAGGATCGGGTTCGCCTCTGAATCCTGGCGCTAGATCGAACAGAAGACTTTTAACAAAGGATGTGGCTGTTCCTTCGATAAGCACATGACGTTTGGAGAGAAAGTCACGGACGTTTCTGATAGCACCTTAAAAACGGAGGTTCCGTATCACATCAAGCGGAGGTCTCGTGTCACATCAGGTGGAGATTTCGTGTCACATCAGGCGGAAGTCCCGTGTCAAATCAGGCAGAGGTCCTATGTCACATCGGACGGATGTCCCGTGTCCGATTAGGCGGAGGTTCCCTGTCACATCAGGCAGAGGTCTCGTGTCAGATCAGGCGGAGGTCTCGTGTCACATCAGGCGGATGTCTCCAGGCAGATGTCACGTGTAATATCAGGTGGAGATCCCGTGTCACATCAGGTGGACGTCCCATGTCACATCAAACAAAGGCTTCGTGTCACATCAGGCGGAGGTCTCGTGTCACATCAGGTGGAGGTCCCATGTCAAATCAAGTGGAGGTCCCGTGTCACATCAGGTGGAGGTCCAGTGTCACATCAGGTGAAGGCCTCATGGCAAATCAGACGGCGGTTCCGTGTCATATCAGAGGGAGGTTCAGTGTCATACAAGGCGGAGGCTCCATGTCACATTAGCCGGAGGTCCCTTGTCACATTAGGCAGAGGTCCCATGTCACATCAGACGGATGTCCCGTGTCCCTTAAGGGGATGTCCGGTGTCGAATCAGGCGAAGGTCCCGTGTTAGACAAAGGTCCCGAGTCACATCAAGCAAAGGCTCCGTGTTACATCAGGCGGAGGTCCCATGTCAAATCAGGTAGAGGTCCCGTGTCACATCAGGTGGAAGTCCCATGTCAAATCAGGTGGAGGTCCCGTGTCACATCAGGTGGAGGTCCCGTGTCAAATCAGGTGGATGTTTTGTGTCACATCAGGCAGAGATCCAGTGTCACATCAGGCGTCTACACGATAAAGCATAAGTTGTGGCACTTCACCAATACCTAATGACGTCTCTATACAAGTGTAGCACTTCACCAATAGCTAGTGATGTCTCTATACGAGTATATCACGTCACCAATAGCTGTCTATATACCAGAGATAAATTCTTAAGACGTAAAAAAAAAACCATATAACAAACAAAAACAATATTTGGATACGGATTGACTTACTGAAAAAAAATCAATTTTGGGAATCATGTGGTTACCACTGAAACCGACAATGAAGAATTATCGTGGGCTTTCTTTGATGAATATACAAGACAATATGATAAAAAGTGTTAATGTCTTTCATAAATACACACACGCCGCAAATATGTCACATGTTGCAGGTTCGATATATAATATTTTTGTAAGCAGCCAGACCACTGCATATTGATGAATTGCTGTAATTAATCATGGCTGCAAACGTGCGGCAAAATTAAACACAGTTGCAAATATGTAAAACGTATACGGTACCAATTTTGATGCACCAGATGCGCATTTCGACAAATAATGTCTCTTCAGTGATGCTCAACCGAAATGTTTGAAATCCGAAATTCTTGTTGAATATGGGTCATATTTGACCGAAATATGTCTATTATGCTGAGGGGAATTTGCAGGGGGAAAACGCAACAAAAGAGATGCATTATGTTGATATAGGATTTCATCATGTTTTAGTGAGAACCTGCTATAAGTGTAAAGTTCATTGCAAGTTCTCAACCAGGGGCTGATTCACAAAACCTGCATATTGTTCCCCAGATCTTAGAATCCATAGCTTTCCATCTACTTAAAATATTGGATAACATTCACCTGGCCTTCATCGCGCAGACCTACCCACAATCTTCCCTGTTTGTCCAAATCCAGCGTGGCAGGCATTGACCCGATTTTAATCAAACATATCAGGAAATTCCCATCTTGATTTAAGATGTGTACACATTCATTGTTGCAATCAGCTACAAATATGAGATTTGCAGAATCGGTCACTATGACCGCAGGGTCAAACGGCTTTTCTCTCAATGATTTCTGACCATCATACCGACATCGGACGTGACCATATCTGTCCATGATGAGCATGACTCGGGCGTTAGGGTCACTGCAACAAATGTCTCCATTATTGCTTTCTGCCAGGAATACCATCAAGTTGCCTTCAACAAGAATTGGGTTCCCCTGTTCATCCTTTTCTATTTCTTGTTTCAACGTATTCTCTTGATAACGTAGAATTTTGCGATGTTTCATGTCAACGTGTAGGACACTCACGAGGAATCCCCCCGATTTTGTACAGCAGATTCCCCGGGGATGCCATCTCCAGGGGGTACTGAATAATGTAGTAATCTTTCCATTTTTGACCATCTTCACATCTCTGTGGTAACAATCAGTAAAAATCAGGTCCCCATTCCTCGTTACCGATATATCATCAGGTTGCTGAGGGCATGATGTGGTAACGGTATCGACTTCTATCCCTTTTATATTGTAGCGTCGTATCGTTTTGTCCTGAATTCCACTGACCCAAATTTCATTTGTACCGGCAATGGCAATTCTGAAAAGCGGTTTTACTGCCGTTGCAACATTGGTCAATATTAATACGGGATTCAGTAGGTCCTTCTTCGGCAAATGAGGGAAAGTTGTGCTTAAATCTGATGCCATGACTTGTGTTAATGCAGCTTCAAAATCTCCGAAAGCGATCCTGATTTCCTGGCCAAGAAGAACATTCGTTTTCAATGCTGGAATATCCACGTCGCTCAATTTGGGCATATCTCTATACTCATTTATTTGGGATTTGTAATTGGTAACGTCAAGCACTTTGTTTGACAGCAGAATTTCTTTATTGTGCTGAAGTGTTTTAGTCATCTTGATTACTTCATCTCTTACTTTAGCTTGATGTGCCTTCAGCGATGTTGTTTGATCGTCCTTTGAAGATCTGACATTAGATCTAATGGTATCGAAAATGCGTTTCACTTCTTGATGCCAGAAGCACCTAAGTTTTCCACCTTCATTTTCCATTTCTTCATGCTCTTGCGTTACCTTTAGGATCTTAGCATCGACATCTTTTTCGTTTTGTTTGTACTTTGGTATGAGGACCTTTTCTAATTCTGATGTATCTTTTTCTATTCCCAATCTCTGGATATTGAAAATATTGGGTATTTCGCCAATAGCGTGTCCTTTATGATTGCTGATGATACATTTCATACAGACTTGTACATCACATTGTTGGCATTGGGCTTCACATCTTTGATTTGAATGCTGTGCACAAAGTGGGAAAGTAAATTTGACATCTCTGTCCTGGTAAGGGACAATATCATGCTTTAGCGTTTTCAGTTTCTCCACGTGGACACTTACACAATCTACACATAAATTCATTTGACAGCTGTTGCAGTATTGCTGTGTAGACTTATCACAAAGCCCACAAGTAATCAAAAACTGACCTTGATTGATAGTGCTCGCCATTTCATTCTAGGTATGTAGGTCATGTCTGCAGTAGAGAAAATTAAAATAATTAATGTAAATTTACTATATCTTTCACATCAATACACAGGTAATTTTAAAATGA
This sequence comes from Ostrea edulis, assembly GCF_947568905.1. NCBI lineage: Eukaryota > Metazoa > Mollusca > Bivalvia > Ostreida > Ostreidae > Ostrea > Ostrea edulis. Next base: position 82,070,493 of record NC_079170.1, read on the forward strand.
GTGTATACAGAAGGGCCTAACATAAGTATGGAGCGTGATAGACAGCTTTTGAGCCATTGACAGGTTGTATTGATAAATTAGATCGTTATAATGTCCATATGATTTGCGAAATGATAGCTTTAAACGTTAACTTTACACGAAACCCTGTTACATTATCCTGTTTGTCAGTCAGCTGCCTCGATTTAAAAACTGGTTATACACAGAGTAAAGTCGTGTGTATCAAATCAATTCAAAGAGGTAAACACCATATGCAGGTGATAATGGAATATTGCTACATCAAATTGGAAAGCTGAAAATGGAGCAGCTGAATTGATCTTGATCCCATTTGTCACAAGGTCAGTTTGGCGCTTTAGAACTATATGCATGCTGTAAGTACGAAGCAGGTGTGAATGATTTTGTGATGTCTTTTATTTGTGAGAACAATTTTTGGAACATGAGTTGAAGGTCACACAATTCTAACAAGAGGCTTGTGGACCACAACGCTCACCTGAGTCACATTAACCCTGTTGCTTTTAATCAGAATATGTTATCCTCTTTAATCACATGAGAACTTTTTATCCCATATTGCAACCCCAACCTAGCCCCATTGAGTTATGATTTTACCAAACATGGTGATGCTTTAATTTCAGTATGACAAGCATGACCTTGCTGTTCTGGATAATTTGTTTAAACTTTTCACTACATTCATGTAGATGGAATAATGTGACTCTGCTTCTCTTGAAAACATGTTTATTTTTCTATTTTCCAGGTTAAGAAATATTGTTTTAATAGCAAAGCATAAAGTTTTAATTACCTTTTACCTCAACAAGCCTTAAAACCACTCTGTTCACCATGAGAGTCAAATAATTTTGTAACCACAGTCGCTGTGGATCCTTGCCCATTGATATGACTAATCGTGGTCCTCTTAACCATGAGAAGTGTAAGAATGTTCTCATACAATACCTGTAAAAATTGTCCCTTTTTCTGACCCCACATTACCCTCCACGGACATGATACAAGGTGAAGATAACAAACAGTGATCAATCTCATAACTCCTATAAGCAATATAAAATAGATAGTTGGGCAAACACGGACCCCTGGACACACCAGAGGTAGAATCAGGTGCCTAGGAGGAGTAAGCATTCCCTGTTGACCGGTCACACCCGCCGTGAACCCCATATCCTGATCAGGTAAATGGAGTTATCCACAGTCAAAATTAGTGTGCCAAGAACGGCTTAACAATCGGTATGAAACACGTCAGACAGCATTTGACCCAATGATATGTAGTATTGACGAACTAGATTGTTATAATGACCATAGAATTTGCGAATTGCTGACTATGAACAAAATTGGATCCCGTATTGAGGCCAAATTCTACACTACGGTGCCATGATTTTAACACACTCAAATCTTCACTACTTGGGGGGGGGGGGGGTAAATCAACAAATTGTGACAGTGTTGCTCTAGAAATAAATTATTTTTAAGCTCTCCCCATTATATTCCCATATAAAACTATCCTCCCCCATGTTTGCTCCACCCTAACGCCAGAGGTCATGATTTGAACAAACTTTAATTCACACTACCGGATGATGCATGTCAAATTCGAATTGCCAATCATTAACAAAAGCTTTTACATGTACAAACGTTTTATCTTTTTACTCCATTGGTTGTTGAAAAAAGGATTCTTAAATCAATGCCTCAATTATATCCATTTGAGAGGGGTTGAAACTTCATTTGAACACTCCCGTGGGTATCCAGCTTAGAATAGGTCCTCAGTATCCCTTGCTTGTCGTAGAAGGCGACTAAATGGGGCGGTTCTTCGGATGAGACCGTAAAAACCGAGGTCCCGTGTCACAGCAGGTGTAGCACGATAAAGATCCCTCCCTGCTCAAAGGCCCTCAACGCCGAGCATGGGCCGACATTTTGCAGCCGTTAAACAATATTCAATCATTTGAACAATTTTACATCTATTTTTACCTTAGAATGCTTTTTTGAGAAATTTTACTCAAATTGGAAAGTTTTAACTATATAGGAAGAGTAAACACAATTAGTTGATGAAACAGAAACCAAATTTCTTTATAGATTTCGGAAATTCAGACATATCGTTCTAGAAACACAGCATGATGTTTTAATTACCTTATAGTCGAAGAAGCCTTAGAACCACTGCGTTGACTATGGTAGTCAAATAATCTTCTGACTGGTAACCAGGAAGATTGGAAAATGTAAAGATTTGATCGTCTCAGATTACAAAGCATGACAATAACAGCGAGGCCCGGTATTCAAATTCATTTCATTTCGTCAGTGAATTCAAAATATCAAGTGAGGATTTAAAATCGTTAAGCACCGACATATTCCCGTTGAGCACACATGTGAAAATTAGTTACTGGACAATAAGTGTGAATTATATTTTAATAAAATTTATGATCAGTTCCCATCCGTGATATACTTCAGATTTACTTGCATTTCATCGGAAGTCAGTCAGCATTATTTATCATTCTTATGTTTTAAAATTGTTTCCGTTGAATTTAAGTTGTATCTGAAACATATCAAGACATAAACCCATTTCGTCTGTAGAAAATACTTCACGAATAGTTGTTGTATATACTATAGATCAAGAAATAGATTGTATAAGAGTTTATCACTATATTTCGGATACCCATTATCACCTGCATATGGTGTTTATGTATCTCAACTGATTCGATATGCAAGAGCTTGTTCTGCGTATAGTCAGTTTTTAAATCGAGGTAAGCTACTGACAAACAAGTTGATGGTACAGAAGTTTCAACAGTCTCGATTGAAGTCAGCATTTCGCAAATTCTATGGTCGTTATAACGATATAGTTCGTCAATACAACCTCGCATTGGGTCAAATGCTGTCTGACGTGTTTCATGCCGATTGTTAAGCCGTTCTTGGCACACTAATTTTGACTGCGGATAACTCCGTTTACCTGATCAGGATATGGGGCTCACGGCGGGTGTGACCGGTCAACAGGGGATGCTTACTCCTCCTAGGCACCTGATCCCACCTCTGGTGTGTCCAGGGGTCTGTGTTTGCCCAACTATCTATTTTGTATTGCTTGTAGGAGTTATGAGATTGATCACTGTTCGTTATATTCACCTTGCATACAAACTATATCATTCCAGTCATTACGTTACCTGGACAACAATAATTCACCGAGAATCAAACATATACCTGCTACATATGAATAAAATAAGAAAGACAACATATTCTATAGGAAAAACAAATGGTTTACTAAATAACGAAATACTTTTTTTTAATTCACAACAGTAGAGGCAACTATATAAACACACCAAAGGTGCTCGTCGTGGGGGTCATTAAATTACGATGTAAATTACACATATCTGTATGTAGGCTTCTTTCATCAAGTATTTCAGTAACGAACAGAAATAAAACACAGACTCCTTTTTAGCAGAATATATTACAAACTCATGACAATGAATTCTGAATTGCTTTAGACTGGATATCCAACCCCGTGAGGTACAAGGTTTATAATATGCTTCTTTGTCTTATTATATACACAGTATAAGTGCATTTTCATAATTTCTGTTGCAATTAGAACTATCATTCTAAGTTTCTATTCACACAGGAACGTAGCGAGAGAAAAAAGGAGAGGGGGGGGTGGCAGAGGAGATCTTTTTTACATTGTTCATTATTTTTACGAGCGACGTCAGTGATTGACACATGCAAAGTAAGACATATTGACTGATTGCGCACTCCCCACATTATATTTAAATATTGGATATATACCAAATACAGTTCTACATCAAAAAATGTCAGATATTTTGAAGTCCGTTATTCGATATTTTCCATACATACATCACTGCAATCGGTATATATAATGCTTAAAACATCACCCTATAAATTTCATTTGTTGATTTATCTGACACAATCCAAATTTGATGTATGTCGGTATTGAAACAGTCTGATATCATAATCAATATCAGCCTGTTCACTAATAAGACAACCAAAGCTAAAGTCTTAGAACAAATGAATATTTTTCACAGAGAAGTACATTCAGCCAAAACATCGCCCTTTAGATTTCTTTTGTTGAATTACCTGATAGTCCAATTTTGAGGGATCTCGGACAGTACTGAAATAGTCTGACTTTACAATTGATATCGTATAAGCAAAGGTGAATTCTTAAGATAGACCGAGCAAAGGAATAACGTCATAACAATGTTGACTGTAAAGATGTATTCTTGAACCTTTGTATTGAAAAGGGCCAACACGTAGCCCTTCTCCCACACAATCAAAGATTTTAAATATCTACTTTTTCGTTAGGCAAGAGTATCAATTTTTAGAAAATTGTGAAATCAAATGCTTCCCCCTCCTCCGCTCTACCCCATACACTGAAATAATTTTAACCTTTCATTCTAGTTTTCTTCTTTGATAGCCCAGGCTTTTTAGAAAATTGCAGAGTCAACTGCTCCCCCACCCACGCATACACACTTATAAATTGTAAAGGGTTACTTACGAGTGAAGAATTTTCAGAAAATCGCTGCCAATCTCCTCCCTCTGCGCGACTACGTGCCTGAAATATTCATGCTTGCAGTTTCTTCCTTTGATTACAACACATTTTTATCATTTGTTTAGTTACTTATTCATATTCAAGTCCACTTGAAGTAAATTTGATGCAATTTGTCACAGTCTACGATTAATCTCACCAATATGCAGAAAGCGTTTTACATATTCAAACCCAGGGTAACAGAATGACACATTTTCTTGGTTGCTTTATAATTATAACTATCAGACACAAATTTACTGTGTGACATTTATGATACATAGACTGCATGTTTAAGAATTAAATTTAAGAATTATAGAGTTCTGACTAAGACTACTTTATCTAATAAAAACAACAAGCGTCAACATTAGGAGCAACAAATCATCAAACTTATTCGATACTGGTAAACATGATGACTTGGTAACAATGTTTTATGTAAACATGATGACTTGGTAACAATGTTTTATGTCACATTTCAAGATCAAACAACATCAAATGTACTCTCCAATATTAAGTACATTCTTCAATGAATGGAGGCGCCTGTCGGAGCTTTTTTATGCAACCATCAATGTATCGGTTTTTTGATTTTGTGGATTTCCCAGAGTGTGGTCCGATTTTCCGGATCACCACACTGTGGTTTTCTGATTCCGTATCAGTATCCTCTGAAACCGATGATGTTACAACGCATCAAAGCAACGTTTTATTGAAAATATATCGTATCACAAAGAAACCTGCGTACACAATTATAGTTTCACTATACGTCTCTGTTTTAGATAATTTGGATTTTATTCATTGTCTTATATAATGTGGTTTTAAAAATGCATAAGTGGTATATTATAAATTTATCATCACTGCAGTAACTTCATCGGAAAAGTTGGATCACGTATCGTTGACAGGCTTTTTGCATTTCGTGTGATCTAATGATCCGCGCCTGTCAAATCGACGTGATCCGACTCTTCGGATCAAATTACTGTAGTAATAATACATACATACATACATACATACATACATACATACACACACACACACACACACACACACACACACACACACACACATATATATATATATATATATATATATATATATATATATATATATATATATTGCTTATGTAATACTCTCAGAATGTTTGTTCAATATCAGTTCCAATCTTGTCAAAACGAAACTTTCTATGCCTCTGCCTTTCAATACCATGATGAAACACTGTACAGTTGGGTGGATATCAGTTCATGACACGCTTTACCGGTTATAACGAAATATTATGCTATGTCGTAATTTATTCCACTCGAATAAGTATAATCTGGGTTGCTCACAGTAGAACAATAGTTAGAGTGCTTATTTCGCCACCATGGGAGAATCAGATGTGATTCTGGATCCCAGGGTCAGGTCAAACAGAATACCTTTAACATAGAATGTGACTGTTCCTTCGACAAGCGCCTGACAATAGTTCTAAGTGAAAGTCATGGATGTTTCTGATAGTACCAAACACGGAGGTCCCATGTTGCATCAGGAGTTGACACATTAAGCGTCATTTATAATCAGAATCTGTGGCACTTCACCGAGATCTAGTGACGTATCTGAGTGAAAAATTCTTGAATGAGACGTCAAACAACAAATCAAACAAAAACAAACTTTGGATACGCATTATCTTACTGAAAAAGTCCATTCTGAGAATCATGTGGTTGCCACTGAAACCGGCGATGAAGAATTATCGTCGGCTTTCTTTGATGAATATACAAGACAATAGGATAAAACGTTTTAATTTCTTTCATAAATACACGTACATTGCAAATATGTCACAGGTGGCATTAAATAAATTGTAAGTAGACAAATATCTAGATCTTGAAAAATTACTATGATTTATCATAGCTGCAAACGTGCACCAAGATTATACACAGTTGCAAACAATAGGTCCAATGTGCTGGGGCGAATTCGCAGAAAACGAACCCGACAAAAGGGATACATTATATTGATGTAGGATTTTATTATGTTTTAGTGAGCACCTGCTATTGGTGTTAATTTCATTGAAAGTTCTCAGCCAGGGGCTGATTCACAAAACCTACATCTTATATTCCAGTTCTGAGAATCCATACCTTTTTATCTACTTTAGATACTTGATAACTTTCACCTGGCCTTCGTCGCGCAGACCAAACCACAATTTTTCTTGGGTGTCCAAACCCAGCGCACCAGGCATTGACCCGATATTGTCCAAACAAACCAGGAACTTCCCGTCCTGATTTAAGATGTGTACACATTCATTGTTGCTATCAGCTACAATGATATGATTGGCAGAGTCGAATACTATGTAAGAGGGGTGGAATGGGTTTTTTCTCGATACTATCAGATCATCATACCATAATCGTGTGCTTGCGTTACTTTTAGGATCTTACCATCGACATATTTTTGGTTCTGTTTGTACTTTGGTATGAGGACCTTTCCTAATTCTGATGTATCTTTTTCTATTCCCAATCTCTGGATATTGAAAATATTGGGTATTTCGCCAATAGCGTGTCCTTTATGATTGCTGATGATACATTTCATACAGACTTGTACATCACATTTTTGACATTGGGTTTCATATCTTTGATCTGAATGCTTTGCACAAAGCCGGAAAGTAAATTTGACATCTCTGTCCTGCTAAGGGACAATATCATGCTTTAGCGTCTTCAGTTTCTCCACGTGGACACTTACACAATACACATATAAATTGATTTGACAGCTGTTACAATTTTGCTGTGTAGACTTATCACAAAGCCCGAAAGTTTATCAAAAACTGACCTTGATTGATATTGCTCGCCATTTCATTCTAGGTATGTAGGTCATCTCTGCAATAAAGACATTTTTAGATAATGAAGCTAAATATACTATATCTTTCACATCAATACACAGCTAATTTTCGTTGTTTACCTGATATTAAAATGCGCACAAAAGTATACACAACCATAAAAATGAAAAATTGAAGATAGCGATCAGTTATCAATCTCATAACTCCTCCAAGGTATACAAAATCAAGAGTTGGGCAAACACGGACCCATGGATATGTCATAGGTTGGATCAGTTGCCTAGGAGAGGTAACATTCCCTGTTGACTGGTCACACCCGCCATGAGCCCTGTGCCCCGATCAGGTAAACGGAGTAATCCGCAGTTGCAATTAGTGTATAAAGAATAGCCTAACAATAGCTATGATGCATGGAAGAGAACTTTTGACTCATTGATAGGTTGTATTCGTAAACTAGATTGTTATAATGTCCATATAATTTGCGAAATGATAGATTTAAACGAGACCGTTGAGGCCTCTGTAACAATATCTTGTTTTTCAGTCGGCTGCCTCGATTCAAAAACTGACATAAACACCATATGCAGGTGATAATGTAATATTGCTAATTAATATTGAAAGCTGAAATGGAGAAGCTGAAATCATCTTCATCCTGTTTTCCGTTTTATACCTACATGCTGTAAGTACGAAGCAGATGTGAACGATTTTGCGGTGTCTTTTATTTCGAGTTCACTGAGATCAATTTTTGGAACATGAATAGACGACTCCATGTACAATTCTAACAAGAGGTTTGTGGACCAAAACCCTCACCTGAGTTACATTAACACTGTTGCTTTTAATCAGAATATTTTACCTTCTTTAATCACATGAGAACTTTTGATCCCATATTGCAACCTCAATCTAGCCTCATGGGGTTATGATTTTACCAAACATGGTGATGTTTCAATTTCAATATAACAGGCATGACCTTGTTGTTCTGGAAAATTTGTTTTAAAAGCTTTTCCCTACATTCATGTACATGTATTAGTGTGCCCCTGCTTCTCTTGATAGAGATTTTTTATTGTTCTAATTGCCAGGTTCAGAAATATCGTTTCAGTAACATAATATAAAGTCTTAATTACCTTTTACCTCAACAAAACCACACTGTTCACCATGAAAGTCGAATAATTTTGTAACCACAATAGCTGATTGATTGATAGATTGAATATTGTTGAGCGAGACGCTGGAGAATATTTCACTCATATGGAGCCGTCAACAATCCCGTTGAAGGGCTGCAAACTTTTGGCCAATGCTTGGCGCTGACGGCCTTCAAGCAGGGGGGGGGGGTCTTTATCGTGCCAAACCTACTGTGACACAGGGTCTCAATTTTTACGGTCTCATCCGAAGGAACGCCCATTTAGTGACCTGATACGACAAGCAAGGGGTACTGAGGACCTATTCTAACTCGGATCCCCACGCGATCCACAGTAGCTTAGGATAATTGCCTATTGAAATGACCAACCGTGGTCATGAAAAGTGTAAGAATGTTTTAATACATTACCTGTAAAAATTTAACCCCTATTGTGGCTCTACCTTGCATTCTAGGGCCATTATTTGAATAAACTTGAATCTGTATGATCTGGTGGTGCTTGTATATTTAAATTGTTACAAATAACCCTGCTGGTTTTGAGAAGACCCCCCCCCCTTATATTGTAAAACTTTGATCCCGTATTGAGGCCTCTTCCTACACTTCGATGACATGATTTGAACACACTCAAATGTAAAACTTATACGGTACCAATTTTGATGCACCAGATGCGCATTTCGACAAATAATGTCTCTTCAGTGATGCTCAACCGAAAATGTTGTGAAATCCGAAATAACTATGAAGTTTTAGAGCTAAATATAGCCAAAAAGAGCGTGCCAAAAAAGTGGAGCCAAATTCGTCCAAGGATAAGAGCTATGCATGAGGGAGATTATCCTTAATTTTGAAATGATTAAATTGAAATTGAAATGTTTAAATTGGCGGTCTTAATTCGACTAATCATGACAACGTTGCCATAGAGATAAATTATTGTTGAAGTGTTCCCCATTATATTCCCATATAAAACTTTCCTCCCTTATGATGGCCCACCATAGCCCTCAGAGGTTTGAACAAACCTTAATTTATACTACCGGGTGATGCATGTATATTAATATAATAAATCATGGCTCTACCGATCTTGAGAAGATTTGTAAAGATATTTTCTATATATCCCTATGTAAATCTTCGATCTCCAATTGTGGCCGCATCCATATATCCCTCGAGCTCCTGATTTGAACAAATTCGAATCGCCACTCATTAAAAACGCTTTTACATATGTTTTGTCTTTTTGTTCCACTGGTTCTTGAGAAAAGCTTTTTATATCAATACCACCACATTTCACTATTTTCTAATTATACCCCCTTGAGAGTGGGTTGAAACTTCAGTTGAAAATTTTTGCATCCTCTTTACCTTAGAATGCTTTGTGGGAAGTTTAACTGAAATTAGCCCTGTTATGGAGAAGAAACTCCCTAGATTTGGCCAGATTGGAAAGGTACATCCGACATCGTTGATGAAGCAGAAACCGAACTTCTTTGTAGATTTTGGAAATTCGTAGCAAGATTCGGATATGTCGTTCTAGAAACACAGCATGACATTTTCATTACATTGTAGCCCATGGAACCTTAAAAACCACTCAGGTCACTATGCTGTCAAGTAATGTTGTGACTGGTACCAGGAAGATTGGAAAATGTACAGATCAAATCGTGTCTCAGACTACAAAGCTTCACAATAACAGCGATACCTGATATTTAAATTCCTTTCATTTCGTCTGTAATTTCAAAATACCAAGCGAGGATTTAAAATCATTAATCACCGACGAGTTCCCGTTGAGCACACATTTGAAAATTTGAATTGTGTTTTGATAAAATCAAATATTTACTTACATTTTATCAGAAGTCGGTCAACATTAATTATGATCATTCTTATATTTTGAAATTGTTTTACGCTGAATTGTATCTAAAATATATCAAGACATACACCCATTTCGTCTGTAGAAAATGCTTCACAAATAGTAGTTGTATAGACTATAGATCAAGAAATAGAGGAGAGTTTATATAATTCGGATAATTAATATTCAGACTATAACATTCCAGTCATTACGTTACCTGGACAACTTCCTGTTTAGCACACATTTTCCTATGACATAATTTTCGAATGTAGGGATAAAACGGTAACGAACCGTACGGTTGTTGCGTTTCCATGGATACTTAATTAAATTCAACAAAATATGTTTACGTTTTGTATAATTCACCGAAAATCAAAAACATACCTGCTACATGTATGTATGAAAAAAAGAAAAAGTAAACATTTTATGGGAAAAACAGATGGTTTATTGAATAACGAAATACTTTTTTTTGAAATTCACAACAGTAGTAACTATATAAACACACCAAAGGTGCTCGTCGTGGGGGGTCGTTAAATTATGATATAAGTTACACATATCTGTATGTAGGCTTCTTTCATCAAGTATTATAGTAACAAACAGAAATAAAACACAGACTCCTGTTTAGCAGAATACATTACAAACTCACGACAAACAGGAGTATTCAATGAATTCTGAAATGCAACACAGTGAGGTAAACGTTTATAGTATGCTCCTTTCTCTTGTTATATACACAGTATCAATGCATTTTACATAATTTCTGTCGCAGTTAGATCTATCACTCTAAGTTTCTATTCACACAGGCACGTAGCGAAAAAAAAAAGAGGAGAGGGGGTGGCAGAGGGGGTCTTTTTGACATTGTTCATTATTTGTACGAGCGAAGTCAGTGATTGACACATGCAAAGTAAGACATATTGACTGATTGAGCACTCCCCATTTGATATTGGAATATTGGATATCTGCCGAATACACTTCTGTGTGAAAACAATGTCAGACATTTTAAGGTCGGTTATTCAACACATTTCATACAGACCTGCATTCGGCTTAAAGTCTCGCGCTTCACATTTCATTTGTTGGTTAACCTGACAGTCCAATTGTGAGGGATATCAGACAATACCTAACAAGTCTGACATTATAATTGATATCGTACAAGCAAAGGTGAATTCTTAAGACAGAACGATCAAAGGACTGGCGTTATAACAATGTTCACAGTAAAGATGTATGCGTGATCTGATGAACTAAATTCATGTAATGAAAAGGGGCCAACATGTAACACCTCTCTCACACGATGAAAGATTTTAACAAAAAACGTCTACTTTTTTGTTAGGCAAGAACATTAATTTTCAGATAATTGTTAAATCAAATGCTGCCACCCCCCCCACACACACACACACACCACCACCACCACCACCACCACCACCCCCATTGAAATATTTTAAACCTTTGATTTGATTTTCCGTCAGATTTTTAAGAACCTTGGAGTGAATGTGCTTCCCCACTTATAGATTTTAAAGGCTTATGTTTTGCTAGTCAAGAATCTTTAGAAAATTCCTGCCGCCCTCTCTCCATGAGGCTACGTGCCTGCTATACCCATGCTTACAGTTTCTTCCTTTGATTACAACATATCTTAATAATTCTTTAATGTCTTATTTATAACCATATCCATGTGAAGTAAATTTGAAGTAATTTTTCATAATCAACTCAGGTAAACAAGACATATTGAGCAGCACACTCTTCAGAATGGACTGACGATCAACAACAGAAGGCATGAATGTATCGCCCGATATCTCCTATAAACTATGTCACTGTTACTTAAACCGATGAAACTAAGCCATACATGTAACGTACTATTCTAAATGATTAATAACATAAGCGCTGGAATGTATTCTAAAATCAAAATATAAAATATTTACAAAATACTGTAAACAATACCTATTAATTCATAGAAATATAAAGCTAGATGATAAAATAGTATACTAAGGTAAACACAAAATACTAGGTAACGATTGGAGACAGGAAAGACATGATAAAAACAAAATACTTGGTCACGATTGGAGACAGGAAAGACGTGATAAAAACAAAATACTAGGTAACGATTGGAGACAAGAAAGACAATAACATGACATAAACAATACTTGTAATGGACGGAGCTTTGTTTAACGTGTAAGCTGTGAAGCTGACGAAGATATCTAAACAATATGTGTATATATATATATATATATACAATCTCTATACAATATGCTATGAAATATCTATACAATACACCTGAAGATATCCATACAATACACCTAGATATATTTATACACCTGTATATATCTACACAAATAACGTGGAAATTATATGACGTGGGTCGCCATTGTTCCCCAGTGTATACGAATATAAATGTTCATCTATTTTATCATGATCTATTTTTGGATTCCCCTGTATATTTCCAAACTGTACGTATGTTAACTTTAAACTACTTAGATTTAATATGCAGCATAGAAAATTCCTGTTTTACCACAATATACTGGAGACAAAAGTGACAAGTTTCAAATTCAGTTTTGAGAAATTTACTCGCGTTTATATTTAAAACAGGAAATGTTTTCTGAACATGAAAACTTTCGAACTGAATTGTTTGAAACAAAACCAAGAAATGTATACCCACGAGAGTTAGTGTGGGATGATCTACTTGCCAACATTATCATTAACAGCATCTGCATGAAGTTAATTAATGATAAACCAGTACAATCTACATACAGTGAACCCCTTAACAGTGACAGCAAGGAGAACACATTCTATATCAATCACAGCTATTTTCTCACCAATTTCGCCAAGGCCATTCAAAGGTCAGCTAATCCCGACAAATATATTATTAATTGTGTTTCTCTTAAAGCACTTCTAAGTACAAAACATCTGCTAGCTTGCCGCATTTGCTTTGATTTGTGAGTCAAATTTTCCATTATTTCTATTTGTTTACATGTAAGTGTTTATTTGTTCACGTGCAAGTGTCTATTTGTTTCATGTAAGTGTCTGTTGTGTACATGTAAATAGCTATTATTCATATTTGTTTTTATTTATAAAAATGTGTTTATACGTAAATGCCTATTCATGCATAGCTCTAGTTTTGATTGAAGATAGTTTTTTGTTTTTAATTTTGATTCAATATTGACACACGGCATTGTGTGTTTGACCTCTTTTATCATTTAAGTTAAAGTTCATCTGTTACTCTAAGCTGTTTTTTCCCCAAATTTGATTTGTCGTTAATGCACATTTTAATTAGTGAATTATTACTAAATCCGCTTTCGTGAGTATATACAATATAGAATATTCATTCTAACTGCATCATAACAATTCCCCTGACAGTCATATTTACACAACTCAATTCTGTGGAATGTATCAAAATTAGCAGAAAAATCGGATTTATAAATAAAGTCTGATATTCATAAATAGTCAACAACAGATGATGTTGATATTATAAATGTCCACATCCCTATCAAGAAAATGCAGCACAAACCATAATATACATACACAATGTAATAAATAAAAACTAAAATTTCACTATCACTATGGTATTTTGAGCATATACTTGTTCAGTACATTGTATCTCCTGGGGGATGCGTGGTTATCTGTCTGTGTTTTGCTCCTCCTGAGCAGGGGGAGGATTTGAAATATTGAAATGGAGTGAAACAAGTAAGGACAAGGTACGTTTGGGGCCAACTTTGGCCCCGCGTCCAAATTAAATGATATTCCTCAAAATTCTTTCATATGGTGTATACTTCAATAAAATGGTTATGATGTCTTTGTAAAAAAAACTTTACTTATGTATAATACATATGTAAATACAGTATAGTTTACGATAACGTTGTGCCATTTTGACGTTACTTTATGCGACGTCATGAACAAGAAAGCTATGTCATGAACTCAATATGAAAATAATCCAATTGATGTCGCCATATGCTCAAAGTTTTATTAAACAAATGTGCACTATGATTTTTATTTGAAAAGTTTAATTTATTTTTTCCGAAAGTTTTAATCAATTGTAGATGACTCGATGCGGTGGATGCTGTGATTTGAAGGACGATTGCTGTAATTGTATCTAAGAATGATAGAGCAACCCATATATATTCATTCAATTTTAACATTGTATTTACATTTGCATCCAATTTGCATTGTTTTAATCTAAATTAAATGAATATCATATATGTACGTAGCGCGTGGTTACCTTATCCTATTATTCTTGTGTGTATATGTACACTGTTCGGTTGTTTTTTTTCGAGCGCACTAAATGTTTTCAGCGAAGGAACACATACTAACCAATGCTACATTGGATTGTACATGTAGTAAAAAGAACATGAAATTCATTCAGAATATATGTGAAAATAGATCGAACTTGAAAAGTTTTTTAAAATTCAACATATGACAATGGGACCGAATGTGAACCTTATAGGATGTGATAAGATTTACAAACAATGTGATAAGTTCTACACAAGAGTTGACACTGACCCCATGAAAAACCTAACAAAAAATAATCTTGTCGGTATTATATTCAATGTTTTAGCATATGCACTTGCATCTATTAATTACAGTCTTTATTTGAAAAAAAAATATACAGGCTCCTGACAATTATCTTTATATAACAAATCTTTCAATGCATTAATATTTACGCAAAGGAAAAAAGTTTGAATCATAAATCATATTCATTGTCTCAAACCACGTCCGAAGTCCGCATGGGAGAGGATTGTATATTTTTGACCCCCCCCCCCCCTTCTACCTTTTGATACAAGCCGATTTCGTCGGAGATATGACAGTAGACGGCCGAGTCGCGTTGCGACGAGGGGAAGAGTGCGGGAGGGGCTTGTCCCCTCTTAAAGAGGGTGGGGGTTCGGGGGGAAAATCAAAATCAAAATGCAAATTGTTCATTTGAGACAAATAAATGAAAATTTTATGACCAAATCTAGCCACTTTTTCCTGATTCTCTCATCAAACCATCATATTTATGCTTGAATATCATGAAGAATACGTCGATGTGTAGCATAGTACCGTATTTTGTCGAATATGATATGCACTTTTTTTCAAGGATTTTTGGTGTGAGAAAGGGGTGCACATTGGTTACCGAATAGTTTTTTTTTCCAGGTGAAACTCGGCGGTTAAGTAATGTTTTACTCGGAGACATATCGTATGCTTTGTTCACGTTGTTCACCTAATCGATCTCAAGAAAATTACTACAGGACGTAAAATTGTAGAAAATATTATACTTAACAATATGTAAATAATTACATTATTATAAAACAGCCAATTAAGTTTCATTCGATCTTACATTCATATTAGATATTCATCATCGTGCAAAAGTGCCACGATATCATCAGACCATGATCATGACCGGCACATGTTTTTCGCAGCCATCGTTGTGTGATTTGTCAGACACCTATTCAGGGTACTTTCTGCATGCTGCACGATTTCCATGTATCTGGGAATATGCAATTTTCTTTTGTAGTAAATGACACGCGACTGACGTACTTCATCTATCTAAATGCAGCGAAATTTCGGAGAGTTATGTTTGAATTCTTCATTTCACTAAAGTCTCCAAATAATGGTAGTGTACGATTACAACACATTGAACAATTGTTCAATACTTTTACTTTATTTCTATAACGTCGGCTATGTGAATTATTTGAAGTTTAAACAAAGAAAATATCGAGTGTTCAAACTTTAATGCTACAAAATATCATGCTTTGCTAAAATTAATATATTATTACCGCGCTGTATCCCAATTCCTGTGCTTTGTTGAGAACTTACATTATTTCCACAAAGATTTCTAGTGAAATTGAAATTGAAAAAAGCCAAGAATACTGCTTGGTTAGAATGTTTACCTTAATCACCGGTAATTATGTACATTGGGAAAAGGAGGATATCAAACAATCGTTCCAGTTTTATACAAACGATAATATTGTGCTTTGGTTTAGTCCTCATTACTTTGCGCACAAATTTCATGCAACTTTAATTCCAGAGGGGAGGGGGTGTCCGGACCTTCACTCTAGATCCGCGCATGATTCGGATATAGTCATTAAGCAGTGTTTTGTGCACATGCCACTAAATGCTAAGTGACCGACGGTGAGTGGGATGGTTAAAATGTAAATGCAGGAAAAGAAAGGTCTCCTTATGTGTGAAAATCGCGTTCTAATACTTCAACACCAGTTCCACGATTTAATGATGAAAATAGTAACCAATGACTAGCTATCATGTATTTTTAAATAAGACTATGTCACAGAACACGTACGTCAGTAATCGACAAATATAAGGCGATTCTATAAACAAATAATTATTACAGTGACGTAGCAACAGGGGAATTTGGCCTACACATTCTTTTGTTTTGAGAATGTAGTTTTTCCATAAATTTTACATGCGAATTTTGATTTATCCCTCCCCACCCCCTTTATGGTAGTAGTGAATGCTTGCGAAAATTTAAGCATGAAACGATTAGAGTTGTAGATCTGTTGACATTGATTGCAAATGCAGTCAGGGTCGTTCGTTTCTACTAAAAATGTTTCTTAAGAAATGTTTTCTATCTATTTTTTAAATGTAATGATCGGGGTTCACCGGGTTTTGTCCTCTTGGAACACACAATACAAGTGTATACTTTATCTTTTAGCTTACAAATGAGTAATAATTTAGATACATGTATCTAGATACTACATCGTTCATCTATCAACTACCAACATTCACTCTTACAGCAGGGTAGATCGCGAATATTTCATTGCCATATATATCATGGAGTAACCTCTCCTAAATGAGTTGGACAACTTTGTAATATAAACGACAGATCGGTGAAGTTGGAATTGTTTTGATAGGAAACATGCATGCCATAAAACTACAGGTACTGCAGCATGGAAATAATGAACAATATATTGTAATGAATTGATTTTCAAGTGTATATATTTAAAGCTTGTATGTTTGACTTGCTACTAATTCAATTTTTACGGGGGAAATATAACCGATTTTTGCATTCGAACTCTCGCACTATTATGCTCTGGTATAAAGGTACCGATTAAGCTATCGCGCTTTCATTTTCGATATTATTAAACTTTTTATTTTATAAACAAATGTGTTACATTAATTGCGTTGATATCATTGCGTATCTATATCAAACATAAAACGAGTAAAATTGGAATCGGAAATATCTGTGTCGAAGATTCCAATTCTCTGATTACACACTATCTTCTTCAATGCAAACTACATAGGGTCTTATAAAATTTAATATGCTGTACATGTGCATATTATTTATTCATTAAAGCAATACAAGCTGTAACTGACGGTAAATATATTGAAAAATAAAAGAACAAATATTGAACATATTTGTGATTAAAAACGTACAACTTAATAGAATCAGAGTGAATATGAAGCAATAAACCCGTCAAATCAGCAAAAAATGTCGAGTCACGAATCATTGTCATCCTGTCAGTAATTTCTATTCGTAATCTCCGATGTGCATTGACTTCGAAGGTCACCAGTTCGGAAAAAAGCGAAAGAGAGGCACTGGGCACGTGTCAGATTTGTAAACAATTGAACATGCCAATTTTATAGAAAATTCACTATCAAAATTTTATTTGAGTTGCACATTTGCGTAATTATTACGTTCTTACACTTATAGTACTTCTTGCCATTCATGAAACGATGTAATATTTTAAACAAACGGAACTTGTAGTTACCCACGTCAGTTTCCATATTTGTATATGACGTCGGTCTCAGCAACCCGATTATGTTCGGCAATCATCGTTCCCATGTCGGTTTATACGAAACGCGCACTGTAGGATATTCCCTTGTTTATTTTGCTGAATTTTTCTTCAGATCTTGGGGATTATATTAGTTATACCGATAGAAGTTAATTGATGCATAATTGGATAGTTGAAAAAATGCCGTCAGTTACAGCTTGTATTGCTATAAACTTGTATATATGAACACCATCAACGTTGAAATTTGTATAACAGATGAACGCGGGAAATGGTTAAACGTTAAATTTAATAGTCTGCTCATTTAACAACCAAGTCGAAAACTTGCTCATTACTGACTTTCAACATGATTAATTTGTACACAAAACATCTTTGTGGTTGTTGCATGTGCTCTATCTTAAAAACGGTTTCAAAGGCATAAAAAACGGCTAATTTCGGCGATTTCGGTAAATCATGTCAATCGGAGATAAGGAAAATGACGTCACAGAACATATTACGTCACTAATTTCCACACTTATCATCGGGGCCAATGCCCTAATGCATAATCATAATGATTAAACCAAGTGAAACCACATTTTAAATTTATCCCAATTTTGTGGCGAAATTTGGACCTTAATGTACTTGCTCTTTGTAGAAGTGTATCATTTAAATGATACAATGCTTTCTTTCGTTTGTTAAACGTACGTGAAGGTTACAAACATTGCAGACAAATGCCGGTTATGCATTTTTTCTTCTACCTCTGCGACCTTCATATCCCGTTTATCTATATTTTCTTGTATTTTCTTTTACATTTGAATATTTTCCGAGTACGTAAAATATAGATATCATTAACATAAACATAACAGCTGAAAATCACCTGATCTTTTACTTGTGTCCATATTTGGTAATGATTTCCATATATGGTAATGATTTCCATATTTGGTAATGATTTCCATATATGGTAATGCTTTCCATATTTACTGGTGCTTTCTATATCTGATTACGATGTTCGTATTTGAACGATGGTAAGGAATTCAAGGACATACTCTAAACTCAGAATAAACCATCATATAACACAGGATAGCGTTATTTGATATACCGATTTCAAATGAAAAGTTAAAAAATAAACCATAAAACATTTTTCCTAACAATTTCAGGAATATTGGGATGTAGGTCACAGAGTTCACGGAATGTGTAAACTCACACGCGAACAGATGTCGCTAAACATCCGGATGTACATGTAACTAGATTGAAAAAATGTGTCTTCATAATTGCAATGCACTGAATTTCAATAAAAATTAAGCAGAATACACACAGTGGATATAGATATATATCTTTGGTGAGGTATTTGTGACATTTGCGCGAATAATTTGTTTACTTCTCGTTATATTTCCAGTGACTGGCTGGTTTTATGTGGAAAATTCCCAAACCAAGGAACGGAAATGGATTAAATTTCCGGATAAAGACACGCTCTTTCAAGATATTTCGTCCACCAGAACCTAACTCCATATACTCACTACTGTAAGCATGACAAGCTTCGTTCAGGAAGCACCGCTCTACATGTTGGGAAACCGTTTAATGGACAATAAAGCTACCGTATCATACCCCCGCAAGCGAAGTTTAGGGGATGTATTGGAATCGCCTTGTCCGTCTGTTCGTCCGTCTGTAGACATGATTTATCCAGAGTATATCCTTAATACCAATAGGTAGACTTGATGCAATATGCGTATATATTAAATGACTTATAAGTTATGCTCCTGTTATATTGATATAGAGTTTTTCAACATTCAAGTTATATTTTTTTCCATTTTGAGAGAAGGTGTTGTGCTATGTCATCATTGTCCAGAATATGTATTGAAAACCATTTATTCTTTAATGAGCAGAAATTCACTGTTTCCCCTATTCAATGTGTCCTACGGGGTTTTAGTCCCGTTAGGACAGTTCTAGTGGAGTACAGCTGACATCTTGAAAAATTTGAGAAGCACCTTTGCATAAGACAATTGTTTTCTTAAACCATTGTGTAGATTGCTTTCAATTAATGAAACATGTACAGTTAGTGATGTACCGCATGCTTGTTGATCGTTAATGAACTATCAATGAAGTGTGTTATATGCATATTATCATACAATCTATTTCCTATATTAGGTCTACACGATACAGTGAACATTGCCACATCCTTAAGTCATCCGTTGCCAACGCAGTATAATGTACTTGTATGGGGATCAGTTGACTGAAGTACTTCGTAGCTGACATTTTCATTAAATGCTGAAAGGCTCTACAATATAAACTATAGAAGCACTGGACTCATGTTCAGCATGGACTGTGTTCCCTGAGGGATCAATGCATGTGAATGAACTGATATATTTACACGTGTAGCGACACTTCGCCCATGCTAACATTTAATGGCTGCTTCCCACAAGTAAAGCGCGCCAATTTTGAAAAAAATCATATTAAGAATGCATGTAAAACTTATACGGTACCAATTTTGATGCACCAGATGCGCATTTCGACAAATTATGTCTCTTCATACATTGTTATGTTCTTTATAAATGTTTATCTGATGTTTGGAAATTTATGATTCCTTGTTATGACAGGAATTCTTTTGTTTTGCCTGTTGTGACATAGGACCACGTTCTTTCACTTGTAACCCAGAACTTAAATAAATGAAAGACCGCCATATATCTTATTCTTCCTTGAGGCTTCGTAGAAACTTGACAAACTCTTGATCAGACACTATTTTTCATGGTATAGATTCGCATACATTCCATCGTCTGGGCTCATGTAAGACAGTCTCGGATGAGAACTACAATGTAATACTTTCATAGGGATCAATTGTCTATGAGGATACGTTGAATGATAGTTTTCTTTTCAGATGCTGGTCCTGCAGCAATATATCGTAAGATAAATCGGTTTAAGGCGTTTACTGATCGCTTAGGATTTTTATTTTGATATTCACAAAACGAATGCTTGTTGTAAAAACTAAATTTGACCGATCGCTACGCAAACCATAAGCAACATATGCAGTCAATGATGGAATATTGCTTATACAGATGGGTAAGTCAATGGTGGTTTTAATACTCCTTTGATTCCATTGTTTAATTGTCACAGTCTGGATTATTTCACAGAATAGTGATACTATTCTAAAACAATACCAACACGATAATGCAATCGAGATATTTTGGTAAACATGATTGAAACAGAAACTATACAGTATGTTTTTCTACGTCTGAATTTTTTTTACGGTGAATACGATATGAACTTGTTTTAATAAGAACCAAATCCAAAACAAATGGATCCATTATGAAAAGTATCATTCAAAGTGATTAAAATCGGCATACTTCATTGAAGGGCATAGCCAGTATATACATATTAAGTGAGATGGTCTGCGCCAAACCCCGATGGTGTGACAAGCCAAGTACGATGGTTCACACCCTTGTTTAAATGTTTACTTCTATTTCAAATACATATCCAAAAAATGCAAGTAACAGGTAGAATGACCACATGACCAATCTCCTGCTGTGTCCGAAATTCATACTTCCTGTTATCTCTTATACACATCTTGCAGACACGCCTTATTATGTTATAATTTCTATTTATAACAATTCTAATTACAAAGTCAAAACATAACATGGTTTAGACAAAATACTCATGGACTGTCTGTACATGAATTTGGACAGTAAGTAAGTCAGTAATTAATTTTTATTTCAGTGGGAACTATTTACAATAAAGAAGTAATATGAGCTAAAAAGCTCTTTAACCGACTATATAACATAAAACACATAGCACAAATGGTATATATACATGCACAGTAATAAAACAGCCACATTTTAAAATTAAAAAATTACCATATGAACAACAAAAAATAAAACAAAACAGGCGTATACAGGAGAATCAGGGTTTAAAAAAGGTAAAAAGCAAAACACTAATGCAGATGTGATACATACATGCATAGATAAACAGGGACTGTATGAAACACAGATGAATATAGAAGAATTAAGGGTAAGATACTCAACACGAATACAGTTGTAAAAGTAAAAAGACAATAATAGTTTAGATAAACAAATTAATACTTAGGCAGGAGAGGCTGGAGTCTGCATGAGCTGCATTGACAATTCACTTCCCCACACCAATTTAGGATATGATTTGAGAACTGACTGTATGATGAAAATGTCTGACATTATTTTGCAAAGAATTCCAGAGCTTTGCTGCCTCATATCTGAAAGATTTAATCCCATACCTGGTTGTTCTTGATTTGGGTATTTCAGATGTATGTGTCTGTCGAATATTATATGAATTGGGTTTTTTAACAACTAAATCTTGTAGGAAAACTGGGTTAATTTTGTGAATGATTTTTAAAGTTTCCAGAGCTAATTTTCGCATTCTCCTGGTTTTAAATGATGGAAATTTTGATTGATTTGATAAATTTTCATACATGCTTTTGTAATCATCATAAATGAATCTTAAAGCTCTTTCCAGTATCTTTTCAATTTTGCGGGTATTTTTGCTTAGTGCAGAAGTGTTATGTCAATGGTCAATCACTAAAATTGGACATAATAAGAGAATGATATACAGTGATCCCCCGGTATATTGCCCCCCCCTCCCCCCCCCCCCCCCCGCCAACCCCGCATATCGCCAAAAAAGTTTAAAGTCCCGTTTTCCTCGCTATGTAAAACCCTGTTAACTACCATCCCCTGCATACCGCCATCTGCCAACCTATTTACAGGTACGATTTGGTCAATTACCATTATAATCACCCCCGCTAATTATCGCCAATCAACGGCAGGAAAATTTCAGTGAGTAGGCTTGGGCAATTATCCGCTGTTAGTCTTCAAGGTATCAGATTTTGTAGCCGATGATAAGTTATGTAAATTATAATCAACTGAGTTCAAATACGCAGTATTGTTTTTGAAATCTGAGTATGGCGGATGCACCGAAGTCCAAGCGTGTTGGACATAAACAAAAACTGGAAATCATTAAATACCCCTACCATTACTAGTCATTTACGACCACTGGACGCCTGGATTATCCAGGCATTCAAAACACGATGTAGTAGATAAAATTTGTTTGATTTCTTATGACAGCTGTACACATACCCCCTCCCCCGATATAATATCACCCTCGGTATAATGCCAAAATTGCCGAGGTACAAATGTTGGTGTTATAATGGGGGATCAGTGTATTGTTAATTTGCTTAAATGTTTTCCCATCCATTTAAGAACATTGAATTGCCTTGCTGCCTTCTTGAAAATATTGATGATAAGTGTGTTGAAAGAAAGCTTAAAATCAATGTTGATACCCAATAGTTTTACCTCATCATCACAAGAATTTTTTATTCCATTTAGATCAAAGACAATATTTTCCTTTTGTGTTTTGTTGCCAATAGAGATAGCTTGAAACTTTTCTGGGTTTGCTTGCATTTTGTTTGAGGAGAACCATTTAATCAGAGATCTACTGTCATTTTGAAGTGCTGCTATAACCTGGTCTAAAGATTTAGCTGATTTTGATAAAGTATCATCTGCATAATTGTAGAGATTGCATTTATTTCCAAAGAAAAAGAGGCATTGATGAAGAAGTCAAAGAGTAAGGAGCCTAGAATTGATCCTTGTGGTACACATTTAATTATATTTGACATGCCGCTGATGTATTCCCCTACATTTACACATTGTTTTCTTTGTGAGAGATAGCTACTTAACCTTTCTTGAGCTGACGTGGAAAGGTTATATGCCTTTAGTTTTAGAGGAAGTAATTCATGAGAAGGGCAATCAAAAGATTTATAGAGATCCATTACAATTGCTGCTGTGTACTCATTATTATCCAATGTCTGTTTCCAATCTTCAATTACTCTGAATAAAGTTGACTGACATCCAAAACCTGATCAAAAAGCTGCCAAAAAAGGATTGAAGACATTATCAAAAATGTTGTCAACTGACTTTCAATTGCTCTTTCAAAGATTTTAGAGATTGCAGGAAGACCACTCACGGGTCTATGATCGCCTTTCTGTAATGAACTATTCTTCTTGTACACCGGGGTCACTTGCGCTATTTCAATCTGATTTGGAAATGTTGGCGTTGATAGTGACAGGTTGATTGATTGACATAAAGGTTTGCTGATAATTGGCATGGCAGTGTGCAAAAGTTTCGGAGAAATTCCATCAATATCTGGCTTTTTTTACGTTTATTTTTTAATACTCTTTATTACAAAGTCTTCATCTATAGCAGGAAAGAAAAAGGAGCGTTGTTGTGGTGCTATTTCTGGGGTATTTGCTGTGATTGTTGGGATGTATTGAGTTATAGACTTGTTTTTTTTTAATTTGGTTACATAGTTTCTATGTTTTCTTTTCCCATATTTGAGAAGAGTTCATTGCTTGGTATTTGTTGTATATCATTATTTTCTGTATATTGCCCTCCTTAGTTCTTTATTCATACATGTATTTGGGACTTGTTTTGTATGGAATTTTCTTAATTTCTTTATTTGGGGGGCGGGGGGTCAGGTTTGTTTGTTACTTCTAAAAACATTCATTAAATAACCCTTATTTAAAGACCGAGACAATAAGCATCGCCTTCAAATTTACCTGGTCTGTGAACCTTTGTCAATCAGGAGAAATTGAGCTTAACATTGGATGCTAGAAATTGATGGGCATTTCGTTACTAGTCTTTGTGTTTTATCTGGCGATTAAGGCACCCGTGCAATCTTTTGATGCTTACCGCGTAATCCAACTGGAGAGGGAATTTTCATGTAGAGATAGTCATGCAATAATAGTGGTAAATTTTGCATACAATTACATCAATTATAATAGAATATAGCAGGTTATGCTTAGGAATGAGTACGATTGATAATACTTATTATGGATTGTTAGAATATAATTTACGCGTAATTTACCCTCGAAACATAGCGACAAACGTGCATGCAAGGGCAATTTTATCAAAATTATATTTTAGATCCGTTCGCTTATTCGCATACATATGTATACGAGTACGCGAGCGGATCTATCATCTAATTTTAATTAGATTGATGTAACTGTCACCTTATCGGAAGAGAAGTTAGCCGTTATAGGGGCTCTTTCTTGCATATCATGGTTGGGATTGGGATCCAGAGGAAGAACGAATTCTTCATCTGAACCAGTTATCGAAGGAACTGTCAAGAAATCCGAATGTCCTAACTGTTTTTGCAGGCTATGCGTTATGGACGAGTCACACAGACAACTTTGGTAACCAAAGTATTCTGGTGTACCGTACAGAAAAACTAAATCATACTGAATGAAACTTTCTAAGCAGTTTTGGGATATATACATGTAGTCATCAAAGGGCGTGGGACGATGGTCGGTACATCACCTGTACATAGCCAGAAAATAATCTACCGCAGTACACAGGAACTCCCGTCGGAAACTATATGTTTGGCAGTCCATCGTCGGATACCGGGAATCTGACGGAGGAAGTCAAATGGATACAAGAAAACCTAGAATAAAGAATATTCTGTCTATGTTTTCAATGGCTAACGATCTCATTTATATAAGATAAATTTATCGAGTTTTAATTTTTACATGTTTGATTCAATAGATTAATTATCAACGTTTCGATTAACCTGCACAAGGAAAATGACTACTATGAATTTTTCAATCTTACAAAAACGTACAGGTAATGCAGGTAACACAGATAACATCCTGTGTATTTGGGAGGTATATACAAGCAAGGGTTTCCTCGGGCTCGGGGCTTCACACCTGCTTTAGATTAGCTCTGCCCCACTCTTACATGTAACTTACCTGAGAAAAACCGACCGGTTGAAAACCTCGGCCTTTAAAGTTTGGTGAAAATATACCCAGTAGATAAAAAAAATTACAAACACATACAAATCAAATAAGCTCATTTTATTCTTTGGCTCAGGTGAGCTAAACATTTCGCTTTGACACTGTTGTAGCATCAATATAATCCATAGTGACAATTTAATTTTCATGTCTGAAATCAGAAGGCGACCAGAGATCACCCCTTCCACCTCCCCCTTTCCAGGTGCAACATTATCTTATAATTATCTGTTAATAAATTGCATATAATTGATAAATAAAAGGATAATATTCCAAGTTCATTTCAATTTCACTGTATTGTATTTAATTATAAGCTAGGTTCATATCACATTCTCGTATTTTGGAAAATCTGGTGGAGAGATGCAGATAGCAGTGCATCATCTTTTTTTAAGATTAGACCATTTTTTGCTTAGAAATGATGACATGTAATTGATCAATTATGACTTGCTCAATATCCATTTCCTTTGGTAGTGTGCATTATACATCGTCTGCATTGTACTTTCACTTTTATGTGGGACTATTTTAATGACGTAGTAAACTGTGTAGAAAATAGGGTGGCCCTGGGTCATACTAAATTAGGGTGACCCTGGGTCCTACGTGAGGGTACGAATTATCTTTCTGCGAAAAATTCTCGACGGGACGTACACAACCAAATAACCAACCATTATGCCTGCAAGGATTCATTTGAAACTTGCAGTGTAGTTTGAGTGGCAAACAACAGGTCATGTTCAAATCTCGTATCGTTTGATGGACAGGTGTTGAAGAACTTCATTTTTATATAATTCTGTGATTTTATATCCATTGGGATTGTGTTCCGATGGAAAGGCTGCAAAAGTAGGACCTCTGAATAGAGGTAGTTGTCGAAACTTGTTCGGTGATTGTGTAAAAGAAATCATTTCATTGATTTCAAGGTCATTAATCGCAAAAAGGAATATATTAATGAAAATGCATATCAAATTTGTTAAGCACGCGAGTATATCTTTGTAATAGGTAAGCGAAATCGGATCAGTCGGCAGTACTTAATTCATCACATCAAATCGGCCTTCAAATAGTTGATAGTAATTAGTTTTACGAACAGGATTTGAAATTGGCCTTCATATAGTTGATAGTAATTGGTTTTCAGAAAACCTTTATAAGTATTTCAAATACAGAAATGAATGTTATATCTGTGTGTTGTTTTGTGTTCCATTTCCACGATTATTTGACTTTTTTCATTACGTATTTTATACAAAGACGATGACCCAGACTGAATGCTTTTTAACTGCATCGGAAATGGTACGTCTCACGATGCCAGAATACCAACTTTTCTTGGTTGTTTTTGAAATTAAATTTATCACACAGAAATTTACTTTGCTATATTTAGAATATGCTATATGTTTATACATTAAATTTAAATATCATAGAGTTCTGACTAAGACTATTTCATCCCTAATGAAAACAATATGCGTCAACTGCATGAACAACGAAAAATTTAACTTATTCCACACTGGTAAACAGGGTGACTTGGTACCACCTTTCAGCATGTATTGCTTATGCAATACTCTCAGAATGCTTGCCCGATATAAGGTGCAATCTTATCAAGATAAGATTTTTATTCGTCTGCCTGTCCGTGCAATGATGAAACACTGTGTACTGTTGGTGTGGATAAAAGTTCATAACATGCTTTATTATATTATTATGTGCGGCATTTATATAGCGCATTATATAATTTGTGTAATTACCCTAAGCGCTTTAACAATGTAAAATGTAAAACATGATAAGATTAATCAGAGCATAAAAGATAACATCCAAATAAAATAAAACAATTTAAACATTACGAGTTCATGCGACAAACCAGCCTTTACTTTAAAAAAGAATATATTACAAAATATGGTTATAAGATTTCCTAAAAAGAAATGTTTTGAGGTTTGTCTTAAAACTTTTGACAGTGCCACACGAACGGATGTCTATCGGTAAACTGTTCCATAGTGTGGCAGCTGTTACATCAAACATTCGATCTCCATAGGTCTTTGTACGAACGCAGGGTTTTTCTAGCAATCGTGAATTGCATGAACGCAGAGATCATTTTGGTTCGTACACAGTGATGAGGTCGCTGATATACACATGTAGGCCGGTGCCTTTCCGTTTAGTGCCTTGTATGTGTGTAGTAAAATATTGTATTCAACACGGGAATCAACTGGAAGCCAGTACAAGGACACAAGCACCGGTGATATATGGTCATGCTTCCTGACCCGAGCAACAAGTCGAGCTGCTGAATTTTTGTCTGTAGCCTGCTCAGATCTGTTTGGGGTAGCCCTTTAAATAGTGCATTTTTATAGTCTAAGCGTGATAACACAAGAGAACATATAAGTGTCTTGCAGGCGTCATCATTGATGAAAGAACGAATCCGTGCAATATTCCGTAGATGATAATAACAAGAACGAGAGATGGAACTAATATGATTTTTAAAAGAAAGTACACTGTCGAAGAAAACACCAAGGTTTCGAACACAGTCCGAGTTGGAAACAATGGTATTTCCAAAAGACAGTTGAAAAGATGGTGAAACGTTTGAATATTTCGAAGTAAACACTATAAATTCAGTTTTTTCTTCGTTTAATTTCAGCAGGTTGACGTTCATCCAAGATTTTATATCTGCTAAGCATTCCTGTAACGGCGATGAGATAATATGGTATGTCACAATTTCGTCCACTCGGATAACTATGATCTGGATCGGTCGCGACAGACCAATAGTTAAAGTGCTTATTTCGCCATCTTGGGAGGATCGGGTTCGCCTCTGAATCCTGGCGCTAGATCGAACAGAAGACTTTTAACAAAGGATGTGGCTGTTCCTTCGATAAGCACATGACGTTTGGAGAGAAAGTCACGGACGTTTCTGATAGCACCTTAAAAACGGAGGTTCCGTATCACATCAAGCGGAGGTCTCGTGTCACATCAGGTGGAGATTTCGTGTCACATCAGGCGGAAGTCCCGTGTCAAATCAGGCAGAGGTCCTATGTCACATCGGACGGATGTCCCGTGTCAGATTAGGCGGAGGTTCCCTGTCACATCAGGCAGAGGTCTCGTGTCAGATCAGGCGGAGGTCTCGTGTCACATCAGGCGGATGTCTCCAGGCAGATGTCACGTGTAATATCAGGTGGAGATCCCGTGTCACATCAGGTGGACGTCCCATGTCACATCAAACAAAGGCTTCGTGTCACATCAGGCGGAGGTCTCGTGTCACATCAGGTGGAGGTCCCATGTCAAATCAAGTGGAGGTCCCGTGTCACATCAGGTGGAGGTCCAGTGTCACATCAGGTGAAGGCCTCATGGCAAATCAGACGGCGGTTCCGTGTCATATCAGAGGGAGGTTCAGTGTCATACAAGGCGGAGGCTCCATGTCACATTAGCCGGAGGTCCCTTGTCACATTAGGCAGAGGTCCCATGTCACATCAGACGGATGTCCCGTGTCCCTTAAGGGGATGTCCGGTGTCGAATCAGGCGAAGGTCCCGTGTTAGACAAAGGTCCCGAGTCACATCAAGCAAAGGCTCCGTGTTACATCAGGCGGAGGTCCCATGTCAAATCAGGTGGATGTCCCGTGTCACATCAGGTGGAAGTCCCATGTCAAATCAGGTGGAGGTCCCGTGTCACATCAGGTGGAGGTCCCGTGTCAAATCAGGTGGATGTTTTGTGTCACATCAGGCAGAGATCCAGTGTCACATCAGGCGTCTACACGATAAAGCATAAGTTGTGGCACTTCACCAATACCTAATGACGTCTCTATACAAGTGTAGCACTTCACCAATAGCTAGTGATGTCTCTATACGAGTATATCACGTCACCAATAGATAAATTCTTAAGACGTAAAAAAAAAAAAAAACCATATAACAAACAAAAACAATATTTGGATACGGATTGACTTACTGAAAAAAAAATCAATTTTGGGAATCATGTGGTTACCACTGAAACCGACAATGAAGAATTATCGTGGGCTTTCTTTGATGAATATACAAGACAATATGATAAAAAGTGTTAATGTCTTTCATAAATACACACACGCCGCAAATATGTCACATGTTACAGGTTCGATATATAATATTTTTGTAAGCAGCCAGACCACTGCATATTGATGAATTGCTGTAATTAATCATGGCTGCAAACGTGCGGCAAAATTAAACACAGTTGCAAATATGTAAAACGTATACGGTACCAATTTTGATGCACCAGATGCGCATTTCGACAAATAATGTCTTTTCAGTGCTGCTCAACCGAAATGTTTGAAATCCGAAATTCTTGTTGAATATGGGTCATATTTGACCGAAATATGTCTATTATGCTGAGGGGAATTTGCAGGGGGAAAACGCAACAAAAGAGATGCATTATGTTGATATAGGATTTCATCATGTTTTAGTGAGAACCTGCTATAAGTGTAAAGTTCATTGCAAGTTCTCAACCAGGGGCTGATTCACAAAACCTGCATATTGTTCCCCAGATCTTAGAATCCATAGCTTTCCATCTACTTAAAATATTGGATAACATTCACCTGGCCTTCATCGCGCAGACCTACCCACAATCTTCCCTGTTTGTCCAAATCCAGCGTGGCAGGCATTGACCCGATTTTAATCAAACATATCAGGAACTTCCCATCTTGATTTAAGATGTGTACACATTCATTGTTGCAATCAGCTACAAATATGAGATTTGCAGAATCGGTCACTATGACCGCAGGGTCAAACGGCTTTTCTCTCAATGATTTCTGACCATCATACCGACATCGGACGTGACCATATCTGTCCATGATGAGCATGACTCGGGCGTTAGGGTCACTGCAACAAATGTCTCCATTATTGCTTTCTGCCAGGAATACCATCAAGTTGCCTTCAACAAGAATTGGGTTCCCCTGTTCATCCTTTTCTATTTCTTGTTTCAACGTATTCTCTTGATAACGTAGAATTTTGCGACGTTTCATGTCAACGTGTAGGACACTCACGAGGAATTCCCCCGATTTTGTACAGCAGATTCCCCGGGAATGCCATCTCCAGGGGGTACTGAATAATGTAGTAATCTTTCCATTTTTGACCATCTTCACATCTCTGTGGTAACAATCAGTAAAAATCAGGTCCCCATTCCTCGTTACCGATATATCATCAGGTTGCTGAGGGCATGATGTGGTAACGGTATCGATTTCTATCCCTTTTATATTGTAGCGTCGTATCGTTTTGTCCTGAATTCCACTGACCCAAATTTCATTTGTACCGGCAATGGCAATTCTGAAAAGCGGTTTTACTGCCGTTGCAACATTGGTCAATATTAATACGGGATTCAGTAGGTCCTTCTTCGGCAAATGAGGGAAAGTTGTGCTTAAATCTGATGCCATGACTTGTGTTAATGCAGCTTCAAAATCTCCGAAAGCGATCCTGATTTCCTGGCCAAGAAGAACATTCGTTTTCAATGCTGGAATATCCACGTCGCTCAATTTGGGCATATCTCTATACTCATTTATTTGGGATTTGTAATTGGTAACGTCAAGCACTTTGTTTGACAGCAGAATTTCTTTATTGTGCTGAAGTGTTTTAGTCATCTTGATTACTTCATCTCTTACTTTAGCTTGATGTGCCTTCAGCGATGTTGTTTGATCGTCCTTTGAAGATCTGACATTAGATCTAATGGTATCGAAAATGCGATTCACTTCTTGATGCCAGAAGCACCTAAGTTTTCCACCTTCATTTTCCATTTCTTCATGCTCTTGCGTTACCTTTAGGATCTTAGCATCGACATCTTTTTCGTTTTGTTTGTACTTTGGTATGAGGACCTTTTCTAATTCTGATGTATCTTTTTCTATTCCCAATCTCTGGATATTGAAAATATTGGGTATTTCGCCAATAGCGTGTCCTTTATGATTGCTGATGATACATTTCATACAGACTTGTACATCACATTGTTGGCATTGGGCTTCACATCTTTGATTTGAATGCTGTGCACAAAGTGGGAAAGTAAATTTGACATCTCTGTCCTGGTAAGGGACAATATCATGCTTTAGCGTTTTCAGTTTCTCCACGTGGACACTTACACAATCTACACATAAATTCATTTGACAGCTGTTGCAGTATTGCTGTGTAGACTTATCACAAAGCCCACAAGTAATCAAAAACTGACCTTGATTGATAGTGCTCGCCATTTCATTCTAGGTATGTAGGTCATGTCTGCAGTAGAGAAAATTAAAATAATTAATGTAAATTTACTATATCTTTCACATCAATACACAGGTAATTTTAAAATGAGTGTATACAGAAGGGCCTAACATAAGTATGGAGCGTGATAGACAGCTTTTGAGCCATTGACAGGTTGTATTGATAAATTAGATCGTTATAATGTCCATATGATTTGCGAAATGATAGCTTTAAACGTTAACTTTACACGAAACCCTGTTACATTATCCTGTTTGTCAGTCAGCTGCCTCGATTTAAAAACTGGTTATACACAGAGTAAAGTCGTGTGTATCAAATCAATTCAAAGAGGTAAACACCATATGCAGGTGATAATGGAATATTGCTACATCAAATTGGAAAGCTGAAAATGGAGCAGCTGAATTGATCTTGATCCCATTTGTCACAAGGTCAGTTTGGCGCTTTAGAACTATATGCATGCTGTAAGTACGAAGCAGGTGTGAATGATTTTGTGATGTCTTTTATTTGTGAGAACAATTTTTGGAACATGAGTTGAAGGTCACACAATTCTAACAAGAGGCTTGTGGACCACAACGCTCACCTGAGTCACATTAACCCTGTTGCTTTTAATCAGAATATGTTATCCTCTTTAATCACATGAGAACTTTTTATCCCATATTGCAACCCCAACCTAGCCCCATTGAGTTATGATTTTACCAAACATGGTGATGCTTTAATTTCAGTATGACAAGCATGACCTTGCTGTTCTGGATAATTTGTTTAAACTTTTCACTACATTCATGTAGATGGAATAATGTGACTCTGCTTCTCTTGAAAACATGTTTATTTTTCTATTTTCCAGGTTAAGAAATATTGTTTTAATAGCAAAGCATAAAGTTTTAATTACCTTTTACCTCAACAAGCCTTAAAACCACTCTGTTCACCATGAGAGTCAAATAATTTTGTAACCACAGTCGCTGTGGATCCTTGCCCATTGATATGACTAATCGTGGTCCTCTTAACCATGAGAAGTGTAAGAATGTTCTCATACAATACCTGTAAAAATTGTCCCTTTTTCTGACCCCACATTACCCTCCACGGACATGATACAAGGTGAAGATAACAAACAGTGATCAATCTCATAACTCCTATAAGCAATATAAAATAGATAGTTGGGCAAACACGGACCCCTGGACACACCAGAGGTAGAATCAGGTGCCTAGGAGGAGTAAGCATTCCCTGTTGACCGGTCACACCCGCCGTGAACCCCATATCCTGATCAGGTAAATGGAGTTATCCACAGTCAAAATTAGTGTGCCAAGAACGGCTTAACAATCGGTATGAAACACGTCAGACAGCATTTGACCCAATGATATGTAGTATTGACGAACTAGATTGTTATAATGACCATAGAATTTGCGAATTGCTGACTATGAACAAAACTGGATCCCGTATTGAGGCCAAATTCTACACTACGGTGCCATGATTTTAACACACTCAAATCTTCACTACTTGGGGGGGGGGGGGGGGGTAAATCAACAAATTGTGACAGTGTTGCTCTAGAAATAAATTATTTTTAAGCTCTCCCCATTATATTCCCATATAAAACTATCCTCCCCCATGTTTGCTCCACCCTAACGCCAGAGGTCATGATTTGAACAAACTTTAATTCACACTACCGGATGATGCATGTCAAATTCGAATTGCCAATCATTAACAAAAGCTTTTACATGTACAAACGTTTTATCTTTTTACTCCATTGGTTGTTGAAAAAAGGATTCTTAAATCAATGCCTCAATTATATCCATTTGAGAGGGGTTGAAACTTCATTTGAACACTCCCGTGGGTATCCAGCTTAGAATAGGTCCTCAGTATCCCTTGCTTGTCGTAGAAGGCGACTAAATGGGGCGGTTCTTCGGATGAGACCGTAAAAACCGAGGTCCCGTGTCACAGCAGGTGTAGCACGATAAAGATCCCTCCCTGCTCAAAGGCCCTCAACGCCGAGCATGGGCCGACATTTTGCAGCCGTTAAACAATATTCAATCATTTGAACAATTTTACATCTATTTTTACCTTAGAATGCTTTTTTGAGAAATTTTACTCAAATTGGAAAGTTTTAACTATATAGGAAGAGTAAACACAATTAGTTGATGAAACAGAAACCAAATTTCTTTATAGATTTCGGAAATTCAGACATATCGTTCTAGAAACACAGCATGATGTTTTAATTACCTTATAGTCGAAGAAGCCTTAGAACCACTGCGTTGACTATGGTAGTCAAATAATCTTGTGACTGGTAACCAGGAAGATTGGAAAATGTAAAGATTTGATCGTCTCAGATTACAAAGCATGACAATAACAGCGAGGCCCGGTATTCAAATTCATTTCATTTCGTCAGTGAATTCAAAATATCAAGTGAGGATTTAAAATCGTTAAGCACCGACATATTCCCATTGAGCACACATGTGAAAATTAGTTACTGGACAATAAGTGTGAATTATATTTTAATAAAATTTATGATCAGTTCCCATCCGTGATATACTTCAGATTTACTTGCATTTCATCGGAAGTCAGTCAGCATTATTTATCATTCTTATGTTTTAAAATTGTTTCCGTTGAATTTAAGTTGTATCTGAAACATATCAAGACATAAACCCATTTCGTCTGTAGAAAATACTTCACGAATAGTTGTTGTATATACTATAGATCAAGAAATAGATTGTATAAGAGTTTATCACTATATTTCGGATACCCATTATCACCTGCATATGGTGTTTATGTATCTCAACTGATTCGATATGCAAGAGCTTGTTCTGCGTATAGTCAGTTTTTAAATCGAGGTAAGCTACTGACAAACAAGTTGATGGTACAGGAGTTTCAACAGTCTCGATTGAAGTCAGCATTTCGCAAATTCTATGGTCGTTATAACGATATAGTTCGTCAATACAACCTCGCATTGGGTCAAATGCTGTCTGACGTGTTTCATGCCGATTGTTAAGCCGTTCTTGGCACACTAATTTTGACTGCGGATAACTCCGTTTACCTGATCAGGATATGGGGCTCACGGCGGGTGTGACCGGTCAACAGGGGATGCTTACTCCTCCTAGGCACCTGATCCCACCTCTGGTGTGTCCAGGGGTCTGTGTTTGCCCAACTATCTATTTTGTATTGCTTGTAGGAGTTATGAGATTGATCACTGTTCGTTATATTCACCTTGCATACAAACTATATCATTCCAGTCATTACGTTACCTGGACAACAATAATTCATCGAGAATCAAACATATACCTGCTACATATGAATAAAATAAGAAAGACAACATATTCTATAGGAAAAACAAATGGTTTACTAAATAACGAAATACTTTTTTTTAATTCACAACAGTAGAGGCAACTATATAAACACACCAAAGGTGCTCGTCGTGGGGGGTCATTAAATTACGATGTAAATTACACATATCTGTATGTAGGCTTCTTTCATCAAGTATTTCAGTAACGAACAGAAATAAAACACAGACTCCTTTTTAGCAGAATATATTACAAACTCATGACAATGAATTCTGAATTGCTTTAGACTGGATATCCAACCCCGTGAGGTACAAGGTTTATAATATGCTTCTTTGTCTTATTATATACACAGTATAAGTGCATTTTCATAATTTCTGTTGCAATTAGAACTATCATTCTAAGTTTCTATTCACACAGGAACGTAGCGAGAGAAAAAAGGAGAGGGGGGGGTGGCAGAGGAGATCTTTTTTACATTGTTCATTATTTTTACGAGCGACGTCAGTGATTGACACATGCAAAGTAAGACATATTGACTGATTGCGCACTCCCCACATTATATTTAAATATTGGATATATACCAAATACAGTTCTACATCAAAAAATGTCAGATATTTTGAAGTCCGTTATTCGATATTTTCCATACATACATCACTGCAATCGGTATATATAATGCTTAAAACATCACCCTATAAATTTCATTTGTTGATTTATCTGACACAATCCAAATTTGATGTATGTCGGTATTGAAACAGTCTGATATCATAATCAATATCAGCCTGTTCACTAATAAGACAACCAAAGCTAAAGTCTTAGAACAAATGAATATTTTTCACAGAGAAGTACATTCAGCCAAAACATCGCCCTTTAGATTTCTTTTGTTGAATTACCTGATAGTCCAATTTTGAGGGATCTCGGACAGTACTGAAATAGTCTGACTTTACAATTGATATCGTATAAGCAAAGGTGAATTCTTAAGATAGACCGAGCAAAGGAATAACGTCATAACAATGTTGACTGTAAAGATGTATTCTTGAACCTTTGTATTGAAAAGGGCCAACACGTAGCCCTTCTCCCACACAATCAAAGATTTTAAATATCTACTTTTTCGTTAGGCAAGAGTATCAATTTTTAGAAAATTGTGAAATCAAATGCTTCCCCCTCCTCCGCTCTACCCCATACACTGAAATAATTTTAACCTTTCATTCTAGTTTTCTTCTTTGATAGCCCAGGCTTTTTAGAAAATTGCAGAGTCAACTGCTCCCCCACCCACGCATACACACTTATAAATTGTAAAGGGTTACTTACGAGTGAAGAATTTTCAGAAAATCGCTGCCAATCTCCTCCCTCTGCGCGACTACGTGCCTGAAATATTCATGCTTGCAGTTTCTTCCTTTGATTACAACACATTTTTATCATTTGTTTAGTTACTTATTCATATTCAAGTCCACTTGAAGTAAATTTGATGCAATTTGTCACAGTCTACGATTAATCTCACCAATATGCAGAAAGCGTTTTACATATTCAAACCCAGGGTAACAGAATGACACATTTTCTTGGTTGCTTTATAATTATAACTATCAGACACAAATTTACTGTGTGACATTTATGATACATAGACTGCATGTTTAAGAATTAAATTTAAGAATTATAGAGTTCTGACTAAGACTACTTTATCTAATAAAAACAACAAGCGTCAACATTAGGAGCAACAAATCATCAAACTTATTCGATACTGGTAAACATGATGACTTGGTAACAATGTTTTATGTAAACATGATGACTTGGTAACAATGTTTTATGTCACATTTCAAGATCAAACAACATCAAATGTACTCTCCAATATTAAGTACATTCTTCAATGAATGGAGGCGCCTGTCGGAGCTTTTTTATGCAACCATCAATGTATCGGTTTTTTGATTTTGTGGATTTCCCAGAGTGTGGTCCGATTTTCCGGATCACCACACTGTGGTTTTCTGATTCCGTATCAGTATCCTCTGAAACCGATGATGTTACAACGCATCAAAGCAACGTTTTATTGAAAATATATCGTATCACAAAGAAACCTGCGTACACAATTATAGTTTCACTATACGTCTCTGTTTTAGATAATTTGGATTTTATTCATTGTCTTATATAATGTGGTTTTAAAAATGCATAAGTGGTATATTATAAATTTATCATCACTGCAGTAACTTCATCGGAAAAGTTGGATCACGTATCGTTGACAGGCTTTTTGCATTTCGTGTGATCTAATGATCCGCGCCTGTCAAATCGACGTGATCCGACTCTTCGGATCAAATTACTGTAGTAATAATACATACATACATACATACATACATACATACATACACACACACACACACACACACACACACACACACACACACACACACACACACACACACACACATATATATATATATATATATATATATATATATATATATATATATATATATATTGCTTATGTAATACTCTCAGAATGTTTGTTCAATATCAGTTCCAATCTTGTCAAAACGAAACTTTCTATGCCTCTGCCTTTCAATACCATGATGAAACACTGTACAGTTGGGTGGATATCAGTTCATGACACGCTTTACCGGTTATAACGAAATATTATGCTATGTCGTAATTTATTCCACTCGAATAAGTATAATCTGGGTTGCTCACAGTAGAACAATAGTTAGAGTGCTTATTTCGCCACCATGGGAGAATCAGATGTGATTCTGGATCCCAGGGTCAGGTCAAACAGAATACCTTTAACATAGAATGTGACTGTTCCTTCGACAAGCGCCTGACAATAGTTCTAAGTGAAAGTCATGGATGTTTCTGATAGTACCAAACACGGAGGTCCCATGTTGCATCAGGAGTTGACACATTAAGCGTCATTTATAATCAGAATCTGTGGCACTTCACCGAGATCTAGTGACGTATCTGAGTGAAAAATTCTTGAATGAGACGTCAAACAACAAATCAAACAAAAACAAACTTTGGATACGCATTATCTTACTGAAAAAGTCCATTCTGAGAATCATGTGGTTGCCACTGAAACCGGCGATGAAGAATTATCGTCGGCTTTCTTTGATGAATATACAAGACAATAGGATAAAACGTTTTAATTTCTTTCATAAATACACGTACATTGCAAATATGTCACAGGTGGCATTAAATAAATTGTAAGTAGACAAATATCTAGATCTTGAAAAATTACTATGATTTATCATTGCTGCAAACGTGCACCAAGATTATACACAGTTGCAAACAATAGGTCCAATGTGCTGGGGCGAATTCGCAGAAAACGAACCCGACAAAAGGGATACATTATATTGATGTAGGATTTTATTATGTTTTAGGGAGCACCTGCTATTGGTGTTAATTTCATTGAAAGTTCTCAGCCAGGGGCTGATTCACAAAACCTACATCTTATATTCCAGTTCTGAGAATCCATACCTTTTTATCTACTTTAGATACTTGATAACTTTCACCTGGCCTTCGTCGCGCAGACCAAACCACAATTTTTCTTGGGTGTCCAAACCCAGCGCACCAGGCATTGACCCGATATTGTCCAAACAAACCAGGAACTTCCCGTCCTGATTTAAGATGTGTACACATTCATTGTTGCTATCAGCTACAATGATATGATTGGCAGAGTCGAATACTATGTAAGAGGGGTGGAATGGGATTTTTCTCGATACTATCAGATCATCATACCATAATCGTGTGCTTGCGTTACTTTTAGGATCTTACCATCGACATATTTTTGGTTCTGTTTGTACTTTGGTATGAGGACCTTTCCTAATTCTGATGTATCTTTTTCTATTCCCAATCTCTGGATATTGAAAATATTGGGTATTTCGCCAATAGCGTGTCCTTTATGATTGCTGATGATACATTTCATACAGACTTGTACATCACATTTTTGACATTGGGTTTCATATCTTTGATCTGAATGCTTTGCACAAAGCCGGAAAGTAAATTTGACATCTCTGTCCTGGTAAGGGACAATATCATGCTTTAGCGTCTTCAGTTTCTCCACGTTGACACTTACACAATACACATATAAATTGATTTGACAGCTGTTACAATTTTGCTGTGTAGACTTATCACAAAGCCCGAAAGTTTATCAAAAACTGACCTTGATTGATATTGCTCGCCATTTCATTCTAGGTATGTAGGTCATCTCTGCAATAAAGACATTTTTAGATAATGAAGCTAAATATACTATATCTTTCACATCAATACACAGCTAATTTTCGTTGTTTACCTGATATTAAAATGCGCACAAAAGTATACACAACCATAAAAATGAAAAATTGAAGATAGCGATCAGTTATCAATCTCATAACTCCTCCAAGGTATACAAAATCAAGAGTTGGGCAAACACGGACCCATGGATATGTCATAGGTTGGATCAGTTGCCTAGGAGAGGTAACATTCCCTGTTGACTGGTCACACCCGCCATGAGCCCTGTGCCCCGATCAGGTAAACGGAGTAATCCGCAGTTGCAATTAGTGTATAAAGAATAGCCTAACAATAGCTATGATGCATGGAAGAGAACTTTTGACTCATTGATAGGTTGTATTCGTAAACTAGATTGTTATAATGTCCATATAATTTGCGAAATGATAGATTTAAACGAGACCGTTGAGGCCTCTGTAACAATATCTTGTTTTTCAGTCGGCTGCCTCGATTCAAAAACTGACATAAACACCATATGCAGGTGATAATGTAATATTGCTAATTAATATTGAAAGCTGAAATGGAGAAGCTGAAATCATCTTCATCCTGTTTTCCGTTTTATACCTACATGCTGTAAGTACGAAGCAGATGTGAACGATTTTGCGGTGTCTTTTATTTCGAGTTCACTGAGATCAATTTTTGGAACATGAATAGACGACTCCATGTACAATTCTAACAAGAGGTTTGTGGACCAAAACCCTCACCTGAGTTACATTAACCCTGTTGCTTTTAATCAGAATAGTTTACCTTCTTTAATCACATGAGAACTTTTGATCCCATATTGCAACCTCAATCTAGCCTCATGGGGTTATGATTTTACCAAACATGGTGATGTTTCAATTTCAATATGACAGGCATGACCTTGTTGTTCTGGAAAATTTGTTTTAAAAGCTTTTCCCTACATTCATGTATTAGTGTGCCCCTGCTTCTCTTGATAGAGATTTTTTATTGTTCTAATTGCCAGGTTCAGAAATATCGTTTCAGTAACATAATATAAAGTCTTAATTACCTTTTACCTCAACAAAACCACACTGTTCACCATGAAAGTCGAATAATTTTGTAACCACAATAGCTGATTGATTGATAGATTGAATATTGTTGAGCGAGACGCTGGAGAATATTTCACTCATATGGAGCCGTCAACAATCCCGTTGAAGGGCTGCAAACTTTTGGCCAATGCTTGGCGCTGACGGCCTTCAAGCAAGGGGGGGGGGGTCTTTATCGTGCCAAACCTACTGTGACACAGGGTCTCAATTTTTACGGTCTCATCCGAAGGAACGCCCATTTAGTGACCTGATACGACAAGCAAGGGGTACTGAGGACCTATTCTAACCCGGATCCCCACGCGATCCACAGTAGCTTAGGATAATTGCCTATTGAAATGACCAACCGTGGTCATGAAAAGTGTAAGAATGTTTTAATACATTACCTGTAAAAATTTAACCCCTATTGTGGCTCTACCTTGCATTCCAGGGCCATTATTTGAATAAACTTGAATCTGTATGATCTGGTGGTGCTTGCATATTTAAATTGTTACAAATAACCCTGCTGGTTTTGAGAAGACCCCCCCCCCTTATATTGTAAAACTTTGATCCCGTATTGAGGCCTCTTCCTACACTTCGATGACATGATTTGAACACACTCAAATGTAAAACTTATACGGTACCAATTTTTATGCACCAGATGCGCATTTCGACAAATAATGTCTCTTCAGTGATGCTCAACCGAAAATGTTGTGAAATCCGAAATAACTATGAAGTTTTAGAGCTAAATATAGCCAAAAAGAGCGTGCCAAAAAAGTGGAGCCAAATTCGTCCAAGGATTAGAGCTATGCATGAGGGAGATTATCCTTAATTTTGAAATGATTAAATTGAAATTGAAATGTTTAAATTGGCGGTCTTAATTCGACTAATCATGACAACGTTGTCATAGAGATAAATTATTGTTGAAGTGTTCCCCATTATATTCCCATATAAAACTTTCCTCCCTTATGCTGGCCCACCATAGCCCTCAGAGGTTTGAACAAACCTTAATTTATACTACCGGGTGATGCATGTATATTGATATAATAAATCATGGCTCTACCGATCTTGAGAAGATTTGTAAAGATATTTTCTATATATCCCTATGTAAATCTTCGATCTCCAATTGTGGCCGCATCCATATATCCCTCGAGCTCCTGATTTGAACAAATTCGAATCGCCACTCATTAAAAACGCTTTTACATATGTTTTGTCTTTTTGTTCCACTGGTTCTTGAGAAAAGCTTTTTATATCAATACCACCACATTTCACTATTTTCTAATTATACCCCCTTGAGAGTGGGTTGAAACTTCAGTTGAAAAATGTTGCATCCTCTTTACCTTAGAATGCTTTGTGGGAAGTTTAACTGAAATTAGCCCTGTTATGGAGAAGAAACTCCCTAGATTTGGCCAGATTGGAAAGGTACATCCGACATCGTTGATGAAGCAGAAACCGAACTTCTTTGTAGATTTTGGAAATTCGTAGCAAGATTCGGATATGTCGTTCTAGAAACACAGCATGACATTTTCATTACATTGTAGCCCATGGAACCTTAAAAACCACTCAGGTCACTATGCTGTCAAGTAATGTTGTGACTGGTACCAGGAAGATTGGAAAATGTACAGATCAAATCGTGTCTCAGACTACAAAGCTTCACAATAACAGCGATACCTGATATTTAAATTCCTTTCATTTCGTCTGTAATTTCAAAATACCAAGCGAGGATTTAAAATCATTAATCACCGACGAGTTCCCGTTGAGCACACATTTGAAAATTAGTTATTGGACAATAAGTGTGAATTGTGTTTTGATAAAATCAAATATTTACTTACATTTTATCAGAAGTCGGTCAACATTAATTATGATCATTCTTATATTTTGAAATTGTTTTACGCTGAATTGTATCTAAAATATATCAAGACATACACCCATTTCGTCTGTAGAAAATGCTTCACAAATAGTAGTTGTATAGACTATAGATCAAGAAATAGAGGAGAGTTTATATAATTCGGATAATTAATATTCAGACTATAACATTCCAGTCATTACGTTACCTGGACAACTTCCTGTTTAGCACACATTTTCCTATGACATAATTTTAGAATGTAGGGATAAAACGGTAACGAACCGTACGGTTGTTGCGCTTCCATGGATACTTAATTAAATTCAACAAAATATGTTTACGTTTTGTATAATTCACCGAAAATCAAAAACATACCTGCTACATGTATGTATGAAAAAAAGAAAAAGTAAACATTTTATGGGAAAAACAGATGGTTTATTGAATAACGAAATACTTTTTTTTGAAATTCACAACAGTAGTAACTATATAAACACACCAAAGGTGCTCGTCGTGGGGGGTCGTTAAATTATGATATAGGTTACACATATCTGTATGTAGGCTTCTTTCATCAAGTATTACAGTAACGAACAGAAATAAAACACAGACTCCTGTTTAGCAGAATACATTACAAACTCACGACAAACAGGAGTATTCAATGAATTCTGAAATGCAACACAGTGAGGTAAACGTTTATAGTATGCTCCTTTCTCTTGTTATATACACAGTATCAATGCATTTTACATAATTTCTGTCGCAGTTAGATCTATCACTCTAAGTTTCTATTCACACAGGCACGTAGCGAGAAAAAAAGAGGAGAGAGGGTGGCAGAGGGGGTCTTTTTGACATTGTTCATTATTTGTACGAGCGAAGTCAGTGATTGACACATGCAAAGTAAGACATATTGACTGATTGCGCACTCCCCATTTGATATTGGAATATTGGATATCTGCCGAATACACTTATGTGTGAAAACAATGTCAGACATTTTAAGGTCGGTTATTCAACACATTTCATACAGACCTGCATTCGGCTTAAAGTCTCCCGCTTCACATTTCATTTGTTGGTTAACCTGACAGTCCAATTGTGAGGGATATCAGACAATACCTAACAAGTCTGACATTATAATTGATATCGTACAAGCAAAGGTGAATTCTTAAGACAGAACGATCAAAGGACTGACGTTATAACAATGTTCACAGTAAAGATGTATGCGTGATCTGATGAACTAAATTCATGTAATGAAAAGGGGCCAACATGTATCACCTCTCTCACACGATGAAAGATTTTAACAAAAACGTCTACTTTTTTGTTCGGCAAGAACATTAATTTTCAGATAATTGTTAAATCAAATGCTGCCACCCCCCCCCCCCACACACACACACACACACCACCACCACCACCACCACCACCATTGAAATATTTTAAACCTTTGATTTGATTTTCCGTCAGATTTGTAAGAACCTTGGAGTGAAAGTGCTTCCCCACTTATAGATTTTAAAGGCTTATGTTTTGCTAGTCAAGAATCTTTAGAAAATTCCTGCCGCCCTCTCTCCATGAGGCTACGTGCCTGCTATACCCATGCTTACAGTTTCTTCCTTTGATTACAACACATCTTAATAATTCTTTAATGTCTTATTTATAACCATATCCATGTGAAGTAAATTTGATGTAGTTTTTCATAATCAACTCAGGTAAACAAGACATACTGAGCAGCACACTCTTCAGAATGGACTGACGATCAACAACAGAAGGCATGAATGTATCGCCCGATATCTCCTATACACTATGTCACTGTTACTTCAACCGATGAAACTAAGTCATACATGTAACGTACTATTCTAAATGATTAATAACATAAGCGCTGGAATGTAGTCTAAAATCAAAATATAAAATATTTACAAAATACTGTAAACAATACCTATCAATTCATAGAAATATAAAGCTAGATGATAAAATAGTATACTAAGGTAAACACAAAATACTAGGTCACGATTGGAGACAGGAAAGACATGATAAAAACAAAATAGTTGGTCACGATTGGAGACAGGAAAGACATGATAAAAACAAAATACTAGGTAACGATTGGAGACAGGAAAGACGTGATAAAAACAAAATACTAGGTAACGATTGGAGACAAGAAAGACAATAACATGACATAAACAATACTTGTAATGGACGGAGCTTTGTTTAACGTGTAAGCTGTGAAGCTGACGAAGATTTCTAAACAATATGTGTATATATATATATATACAATCTCTATACAATATGCTATGAAATATCTATACAATACACCTGAAGATATCCATACAATACACCTAGATATATTTATACACCTGTATATATCTACACAAATAACGTGGAAATTATATGACGTGGGTCGCCATTGTTCCCCAGTGTATACGAATATAAAGGTTCATCTATTTTATCATGATCTATTTTTGGATTCTCCTGTATATTTCCAAACTGTACGTATGTTAACTTTAAACTACTTAGATTTAATATGTAGCATAGAAAAATCCTGTTTTACCACAATATACTGGAGACAAAAGTGACAAGTTTCAAATTCAGTTTTGAGAAATTTACTCGCGTTTATATTTAAAACAAGAAATGTTTTCTGAACATGAAAACTTTCGAACTGAATTGTTTGAAACAAAACCAAGAAA
The DNA here is from genome assembly GCF_947568905.1 of Ostrea edulis. NCBI lineage: Eukaryota > Metazoa > Mollusca > Bivalvia > Ostreida > Ostreidae > Ostrea > Ostrea edulis. The sequence continues at coordinate 82,115,402 of NC_079170.1, forward strand.
TGTATACCCACTGTATACCCACGAGAGTTAGTGTGGGATGATCTACTTGCCAACATTATAATTAACAGCATCTGCATGAATTTAATTAATGATAAACCAGTAGAATCTACATACAGTGAACCCCTTAACAGTGACAGCAAGGAGAACACAGTCTATATCAATCACAGCTATTTTCTCACCAATTTCGCCAAGGCCATTCAAAGGTCAGCTAATCCCGACAAATATATTATTAATTGTGTTTCTCTTAAAGCACTTCTAAGTACAAAACATCTGCTAGCTTGCCGCATTTGCTTTGATTTGTGAGTCAAATTTTCCATTATTTCTATTTGTTTACATATAAGTGTTTATTTGTTCACGTGCAAGTGTCTATTTGTTTCATGTAAGTGTCTGTTGTTTACATGTAAATAGCTATTATTCATATTTGTTTTTATTTATAAAAATGTGTTTATACGTAAATGCCTATTCATGCATAGCTCTAGTTTTGATTGAAGATAGTTTTTTGTTTTTAATTTTGATTCAATATTGACACACGGCATTGTGTGTCTGACCTCTTTTATAATTGAAGTTAAAGTTCATCTGTTACTCTAAGCTGTTTTTTCCCCAAAATTTGATTTGTCGTTAATGCACATTTTAATTAGTGAATTATTACTAAATTCACTTTCGTGAGTATATACAATATAGAATATTCATTCTAACTGCAGCATAACAATTCCCCTGACAGTCATATTTACACAACTCAATTCTGTGGAATGTATCAAAATTAGCAGAAAAATCGGATTTATAAATAAAGTCTGATATTCATAAATAGTCGACAACAGATGATGTTGATATTATAAATGTCCACATCCCTATCAAGAAAATGCAGCACAAAACATAACATACATACACAATGTAATAAAAAAAACCTAAAATTTCACTATCACTATGGTATTTTGAGCATATACTTGTTCAGTACATTGTATCTCCTGGGGGATGCGTGGTTATCTGTTTGTGTTTTGCTCCTCCTGAGCAGGGGGAGGATTCGACCCTTGACCTCCCGTGGGTTGGCTGGGATTCTGACCAATCACCTGCTGCTGCGGTTGACTGGGGTTATTCATTGGATGAGAAGGATTATTGAGAGGGTTCGTTTGTCGATCATCCGGATTGACTTTGTTCTTCTTATTCCTAAACGTACATAATACCGTTATAATCATGCAGTAAATAAAAGTCATTAGATTAAACACATCTGCACGTGTTTGGTATTTTACAAAGAACATAAATTATACTGAGAATGAACTTTAGTCAAAATTTGAATGACATGTACATATACATGTACCTTAAACATTTATCTAGCGCAGGTGCTTTAAAACAAACCTGCTGGTTTATGAAAACAAAATCAAATACAAACACATACTGAAAATCTTATCGTTTAAGAATTTTTTTTCGAAAGTTAGCTGGATTCGAAATATAGATATAAGCCTTAAGTTTATGGTTTCGATTCCAAAACTCTGCAAATTAAATAGGAGCTACTTACATTTTGATGAGGATGAGGATGATGATTATGATGATGATGACTCCGAGGACTGCCCCCACTACTGCCACAGGAATGACCCAGGACTGAGAGGTGCTGGTCACAGTAGGATCCTAGTACATAATAAGATGAGTATCAGGCACATTTGTAAAGTTATGGATGTCTATATTCAAGGCAATTACTTTCGTTACATCGTGAATAACAGTCACACTTTGCCTCGGTTAATGCCAATGTGTTATGGACTGATAAAACCCACTATACAACTGAAACCGTTCGAGATTTCTGATTGGTTGAGATCCAACAAACTACGAATAGTATAACGTTATATTCCCCTCCATGGGCTTCAAAACGTGGTCGACCAGGTATGATTTCGCTATACTTTAGCTGCCTATTTCGATAGTTTACGTTATTCAACCTTATGATGAAACAGTCATTGCTATTTTCTACGTCTATACAATGCATTTAGCTGCTCTCCGGACTCAGTAAATATTGTACAACGAAGGTGACTAGAACACAGACCTAACAAGAGTACCGCAAACGGTACATAATACGCCCGTGAAATGCTTACATAGGGTGTTTTTCTTGTGCTATAATTTGTATAACTTTGCTTCAGGTAGTATCAGCCATCATGAGGCTGTGACAAACTTTCATATCAACAAAGGGTCTTAGCTTAAAAACTGAGATTTCCTCAAAATGGACCAAGTTCAACAACCTGCAATTTTTTCAAAAATGGAAGAAAATCAAAATCCTTCACCAGATGCACATCTTCAGTACCTATACAAACACTCCACAAAATAAGAAGGTCCTCACTTGAAAAATGTGGAAGGAGTTGGGCAGACAAATTATGTACCCTTCATAGAATATTAATTTCTAAATACACTAAGTTCAACAACCTGTACTTTTCTCAAAAATTGTAGACAATTAAAATCCATCCCACATGCATATCTTCAATACCCATACAAACACTCTACAAAATAAGAAGGCTCTCACTTAAAAACTGTGGGAGGAGTAGGGTGGACAAATTATGTACCCTCCATATAATAAATATTTCCAAATAAAAGGGCAAAACTCCTGGAAAAAAGGTCGAAATGGATCAAAGAGCTAGAGCCACGAACGCTCAAAATCGGCCTGTATTTTTATGAAAAATTATCTGAAACTTAACAAACAAATATTGCACTAAATATTGTCAATATACATCGTAGTAAATATATTCATATCAAAATGTTAATTCTGTGACGTCATAACTGTGCCGTTGATGTCATAACACGTGACGTTTGCACATTTTTCTCTAAAAATGACAAATTTTGGAACTTTGATTCAAAATTTCAGTTTGGCCACATTCAACGAACAAATTAAAAATTCTGACATGGGTAAAGAAATGAAAACTGCACAAATAAATGTTGGATTTAATTTGTTCGATGAAAGTGGCCATACGTAAATTTCTTGTTTTAGGTCTTTCACAAACATAATTTATGCATCGAATGATGATAGTTTCTCATTTCAAAAATAGACGTGTCCTTATAAAACATTATGAAATGATAGATTTTCACATAGGACCTCAAAGCATATATCCCAATTATTTTGAAAAGTTTTATGTACATATATGATCGAGGAATGAAATATAGATTTCGGATGATCATCGTCGAATTATCTGATGACAATAATCAGTTCAACATTGATATTTGGACAGTGTATGCCTTTGCTTTTAGGTCCAATTTATCTCAAATGTTGAATATGCTAATAAAATAATTAATAGACACCAATTATCTTCTTGTGTTCTTTTTATTTCGCCGATACATTGATGTTTAACTGTCACATAAATGTAAACATGAAAGCGCAATACAATCATAGGGAGATAATTCGATTAACATAGCATTTGTATTGAGCTTATTTTACTACGAGCTATAACGTAAACTATGACGATATTTGGACAATGAGTTGTCTGAATACACAATATTTTTCTGTATAAAACTTTTCGTGGTTGTAATCTTGCTCATATCGAAATAAATTAAATAGTTGTTGGTATAATTTATAAAATCAAAACCGTAAACGGACCGCATTCAGCGGCACCAATATTTTAAAACAACAATTCCTCCAGAATTCCAGAGTTAATAGGTAAGTGATTACAGTTTGTTTCCTAGAATTATTATTTAACGACTTGGCTTTATATAAACATATAATAGTGCGATGGGGCGATACTGCGATGACGCAATGGTACGATGATGATGATGCGATAACGCGATACCGCTATAAAAGCATCGCTACATCATCATCGTTCCATTACGCCAGCGGCATCGCGTTATCGCATCATCGCCATCGTACCATCGCGTCATCGCAGTATCGCTCCATCGCATCATCGGTATCGCATTATCGCGCCATTGTACCATCTTCATCGCGTCATCGTCATCGCATTATCGCGTCATCGCACCATCGACCCAAACCTCGATGGTGCGATGGTGCGATAGTGAACTACGTGGCCCTATCCGGATTCCATAGTGAACAGACGGTTTGCTGATTCCCAAAATTTCTTCGATCTCTCGTGCGGTCCGACGTCTTTTTTCCCCGAATAGCGTCATCAGTTTGCTGGATATTTGCATCTAACTGTCGCACGATATATCATAATTCATTTAAATATTCCGTCATACTGATAAACATTTTCCAGGTATATAAATGAATATCTAAACAAAATTCCTCTATAAAAATACAGTGTCAGAAATAAAATGAACAAAGTGTGGGTTTTTTTTTTTCCAGCGATTGTAATTTCTTTTCGATTATATTAAATCCCCATTTTTTTATTATATTTTTTTTTAACACTGCGCCGCTTTATGGTTCCCTATAATGAAAAACCTGAATTTTTCCTATTCAATGTCAATTAATATTAAAAATTTTTTTACATATTTTTTTATCGAAAACTGTTCGCTCTTCATGTTGTGAAAGTTTAATTTCTCAGTGACGTTAGATTATTGAAAAACGCCGCTTGTCCACGGAATTTTGAGACAACCCTCGTACATGTTAATGACGTTAACGTCTGCCGACGTAACGTTATACAAAAACAACTTTCCAAGTAACCCTTTCCATCAAAGGAAGCAATATCATGCTATATTTTATTTTTTCCTGAAGTACATTGTCATAAGATTCAATTTGGACAATTTCATTATATTCAAAGAATGGGCCGATTTTGACCTTTCGTGGCTCTAGCTCTTTGCAGTATGATCCAGAGTGACCCACAAAGAATTTACACAGCAAGTTTCAGCATGATATGTGAAAGGGAAATGAAATTATAAAGAGAAAACCCCGAACGGACGTACGGACGGACGTACAGACATCACTGTACCATAATACGTCCCGTCTAAAGACGGGCGTATAAAAAATATTGATAATTCTATAAAATTAACCTCAGCGGAAGTCGGTCATTGCTAGTGTCATTAACATCAGTCATTGCTAGTGTCATTTTGTTGCCATATACTCCTCCTAGGTACCTGACCCCACCTCTGGTGTATCCAGGGGTCCGTGTTTGCCCAACTCTCTATCTTGTATTGCTTATAGGAGTTATGACATTGAGCACTGTTCGTTATCTTCACCTTTCATACATGTACAGTCTATACATAGGGTTAAATGTCAAATGCTGTCTGACGTGTTTCATACCGATTGTTAAGCCGTTCTTGGCACACTGATTTGACTGCGGATAACTCCGTTTACCTGATCAGGATATGGGGCTCACGGCGGGTGTGACCGGTCAACAGGGGATGCTTACTCCTCCTAGGCACCTGATCCCACCTCTGGTGTGTCCAGGGGTCTGTGTTTGCCCAACTATCTATTTTGTATTGCTTGTAGGAGTTATGAGATTGATCACTGTTCGTTATCTTCACTTTGTATATGGTATATCATTGTACTTATCTATTACCACGTGATACGGTATATAGTTGTATGAATTACTTGTGCATGTGTAAGTATTGTTTTTGAATACATGTTTAATATGTTGTCTATGTTGTGTAAAAGGTGAATGAGAAAAATAAAATATTGAAACTAGAACCAGGGATCAAAATTATATTTTTCAATGTTACCAAATTTTAATTAGTAAATCTTTTTCAATTAGCAAAATTGAGTTCTCACTAGCATTTTTGGAATAGTACATTATGAATTACCATATCAATATTATCATTTTCAACAGATTACTTGTCGTAAGAGGCGACTAAATGGGGTGGTCCTTCGGATGAGACCGCATAAAGCAAAGTCCCGTGTCACAGCAGGTGTGGCACAAGAAAGATCTCTCCCTGCTCAATGGCCATAAGCGCGGAACATAGGCCTAAATTTTGGAGTCCTTTACCGGCAGTGGTGACATCTCCATATGAGTGAAATATTCTCGAGGGGGACGTTAAACAGTATTCAATCAATCAATAGATTACCGTACCGTGGAGGGAGCCGGTGTGGTGACGAGGAAAATCTGCCCCGCTGAGATGCTAAGAGTGGTGCCCGTCTCCGTCCTAATGGCATCAATCAGATTCTGTACGATCGCAGATTGTCTGAAATATATTAAGTTCATGTCTGATGTTCTGTCACATTAATCATGAAGTTAATTGTTACATACAACTGACAAGGGTAGACTGATTTGAAATTCATAATTCCTTCCAAGCGATGTTGGAAAAGATATGATGAAGCTTATACGGGGTATACAATATCAGACCTATATAATAGATCTGTAGAAGATATATGATAAATCCATGACAGATACATGGATATAGTAGATCAGATCTATTGTAGATATATAAACGATCGTTGGCAGATATATGATAGATCTATATTAGAGATATCTTGTTGTAAAGGGATTCTACACTTCCTTATATCAGACAAAACATTTTTACGTCCTTCAAACGTCTACACATTCTATATCACATACGATGAAATGCACATATATTGTGCATGTCTCCTACCATCTTTTGCGTGTTTTAAAGCTTACGTTGAAGAGTCGGACATGATTTGCTGAAGAACAGACTGAGGAATGGCTATCTCCAGGGTGCCCAGCGTGATGGCACGCTTCTTTCGCTTTTTGGTGGATGGCGTGGCCGAGCAGAGGGCGTTAGAACTGTCAGCCTTAACTACGACCATTATCTCAGTTACTCCGTTAACCTCCCTTGGGTAGCCGTCTCCAATGGCAATCTTTTCTGCAGACGTAAAGGTCAGAGGAGAGGACGGGTTAGGTCTGAAATGTAAGTAATGCTTCTGTTTTTCTAGATCTGAAGAATGTTTAATTACAAGTAATCATGTTTTCAATTTTTATATGTATACAGCACCTAGCAATTTACCATATGTTTCAAAATGCTTGACAATTTCGTCCAGTAGAATAGTAGTATCTAATGAACAGTTCGAGTAAAACAATGAAGTTATCACATAAATCGTAGTTTGGACTCACGTGTATGTGGACTGACTATTACAACACTGTCTAAGCTTGGTATTGTCCGTGTTACAGTAAGTGTTGATCACTTCTGCCACCTTGGTTTGGAATTGCGCTCGAACTGTTGTTGAAAACTGAGTCAAAAATAATATGACCTTATTTGTAAATAACATCGAAATACGTTTGGTTCGTTGGATTGTTGCTAGGTAAAAATGAAGTTAATGTAATACCCTATATTTGATCTAGATAAGAATAAAGTTAACGCGATATCTTACATTTGAGCTAGATAAGAATAAAGTTAACGCGATATCTTACATTTGAGCTAGATAAGAATGAAATTAACGTGATATCTTACATTTGATCTAGATAAGAATAAAGTTAACGCGATATCTTACATTTGAGCTAGATAAGAATAAAGTTAACGCGATATCTTACATTTGATCTAGATAAGAATAAAGTTAACGCGATATCTTACATTTGAGCTAGATAAGAATGAAATTAACGTGATATCTTACATTTGAGCTAGATAAGAATAAATTAACCCGTTATCTTACATTTGAGCTAGATAAGAATGAAATTAACGCGATATCTTACATTTGAGCTAGATAAGAATGAAATTAACGTAATATCTTACATTTGAGCTAGATAAGAATGAAATTAACGCGATATCTTACATTTGATCTAGATAAGAATAAAGTTAACATGATATCTTACATTTGATCTAGATAAGAATGAAGTTAACATGATATCTTACATTTGAGCTAGATAAGAATGAAGTTAACATGATATCTTACATTTGATACTGGCAGTCCGTTGTATTGTATCAAAACTCCGTACGTTTGTTCCACTAAATTCGCTATAAAGATATAAACAAAAGTATTCACAAGAATATACAACTTACGTATCAAGAGTTTTGGTGACCATGGGTGTGATGACTAAATAAGAACGTACCCTTTCAAAGAACTTAATTTCAAATTGAGTTAAAGTGAACTCAAGAAGATAGAATTAATCATTCGCACATTCAATGTCGCATATCAGTGAAGTAGATAAATATTGCAGGCATGATGCCTATACCTATACAGAAATCAAATAAAACAGGACAAAACGCGAGACTGACCTGGACAAAGATCCGTGTTACAGTTTTGTGACTGTGAAGTTTCTCCCGAGCATTGTGCTCCTGATCC